>NW_027526005.1:0-117874 GCF_052094955.1 Ictidomys tridecemlineatus
TTTTTCTTCCAATTCCCCTCATAACCTCTTTTATGTAGTTTTTTATAACAATGAGGGTCTCTTTCCATTTCCATGCAATTCCACTTTTCTCTCTCTTTCCCTCCCATCTTGTGCTTCTGTTTAATGTCAATCTTTTCTTCCTGCTCTTCCTCCCTACTCTATTCTTAGTTGCTCTCATTATATCAAAGAATACATTTGGTATTTGTTTTTTAGGGATTGGCTAGCTTCACTGAGCATAATCTGCTCTAATGCCATCCATTTCCCTGCAAATGCCTTGATTTTGTCATTTTTTAGTGCTGCATAATACTCCATAGTGTATAAATGCCACATTTTTTTAATCCATTCATCCATTGAATGACATCTGGGTTGGTTCCACAGTCTAGCTATTGTGAATTGTGCTGCTGTGAACATCGATGTGGCAGTATCCCTGTAGTACACTCTCTTAAGGTCTTCAGGGAATAGACCAAGAAGGGCAATAACTGGGTCAAATGGTGGTTCCATTCCTAGCTTTCCCAGGAATCTCCATACTGCTTTCCAAATTGGCCGAACCAATTTGCAGTCCCATCAGCAATGTATAAGAGTACCCTTTTCCCCACATCCTCTCCAGCACTTGTTATTATTTGACTTCATAATGGCTGCCAATCTTACTGGAGTGAGATGGTATCTTAGGGTAGTTTTGATTTGCATTTCTCTGACTGCTAGAGAAGGTGAGCATTTTTTCATGTATCTGTTGATTGATTGTATGTCCTCCTCTGAGAAGTGTCTGTTCAGGTCCTTGGCCCATTTGTTGATTGGGTTATTTGTTGTCTTATTGTCTAATTTTTTGAGTTCTTTGTAAACTCTGGATATTAAGGCTCTATCTGAAGTGTGGGGGGTAAAAATTCGTTCCCATGATTTAAGCTCCCAATTTACTTCTCTTATTGATTCTCTTGCTGTGAAAAAAATTTTTACTTTAAGTAAGTCCCATTTGTTGATTCTTGCTATTAACTCTTGTGCTATGGGTGTCCTGTTAAGGAATTTGGAGCCTGATCCCACAATATGTAGATCGTAGCCAACTTTTTCTTCTATCATATGCAGAGTCTCTGATTTGATATCAAGGTCCTTGATCCATTTTGAGCTAATTTTTGTGCATGGTGAGAGGAGGGGATTCAGTTTTATTTTGTTGCATATGGATTTTCAGTTTTCCCAACACCATTTGTTGAAAATGCTATCCTTCCTCCATTGCATGCTTTTAGCCCCTTTATCGAATATAAGATAGTTGTAACTTTGTGGATTAGTCTCTGTATCCTCTATTCTGTACCATTGGTCCACCCGCCTGTTTTGGTACCAGTACCATGCTGTTTTTTTACTATTGCTCTGTAGTATAGTTTGAAATCTGGTATTGCTATACCACCTGATTCACACTTCCTGCTTAGAATTGCTTTTGCTATTCTGGGTCTTTTATTTTTCCATATGAATTTCATGATTGCTTTATCTATTTCTACAAGCAATGCCATTGGAATTTTGATTGGCATTGCATTAAACCTATAGAGGACTTTTGGTAATATTGCCATTTTGATGATATTAGTTCTGCCTATCCATGAACAGGGTATATCTTTCCATCTTCTAAGATCTTCTTCTACTTCTCTTTTTAGGGATCTGTAGTTTTCATTGTATAAATCTTTCACCTCTTTTGTTAGGTTGATTCCCAAGTACTTTATTTTTTTTTGAGGATATTGTGAATGGAGTGGTTTTCCTTATTTCCATTTCAGAGGTTTTGTTGCTGATATACAGAAATGCCTTTGATTTGTGCATGTTGATTTTTTATCCTGCCACTTTGCTGAATTCATTTATTAGTTCTAGTAGTTTTTTTGTAGACCATTTTGGGTCTTCTAGGTATAGAATCATGTCATCTGCAAATAGTGATAATTTAAGTTCTTCCTTTCCAATTTTTATGCCTTTAATTTCTTTCATTTGTCTAATTGCTCTGGCCAGTGTTTTGAGAACTATATTGAATAGAAGTGGTGATAGAGGGCATCCCTGTCTTGTTCCTGATTTTAAGGGGAATGCCTTCAATTTTTCTCCATTCAGAATGATGCTAGCCTGGGGCTTAGCGTAAATAGCTTTTACAATATCAAGGTAAGTTCCTGTTATTCCTAGTTTTTCTAATGTTTTGAACATAAAGGGATGCTGTACTTTGTCAAATGCTTTTTCTGCATCTATCGAGATGATCATATGATTCTTATCTTTAAGTCTATTGATATGGTGAATAACATTTATTGATATCCGTATATTGAACCATCCCTGCATCCCAGGGATGAATCCTACTTGATCATGGTGCACAATTTTTTTGATGTGTCTTTGTATCCGGTTCGCCAGAATTTTATTGAGGATTTTTGCATCTAGGTTCATCAGAGATATTGGTCTGTAGTTTTCTTTCTTTGAGGTGTCTTTGTCTTGTTTCGGAATCAATGTGATGTTGGCCTCATAGAATGAATTTGGAAGGACTCCCTCTTTTTCTATTTCCTGGAATAACTTGAAAAGTATTGGTATTAATTCTTCTTTAAAGGTTTTGTAAAACTCCGCTGTATACCCATCCAGTCCTGGACTTTTCTTGGTTGGTAGTCTTTTGATTACTTCTTCAATTTCATCCATTGATATTGGTCTGTTCAAATCGTGTGTGTCCTTCTGACTCAGTCTGGGCAAATCATATGTCTTCAGAAATTTATTGATGTCTTAACTATCTTCTATTTTATTGGAATATAGGTTTTCAAAATAGTTTCTAATTGTCTTCTGTATTTCTGTGGCGTCTGTTGTGATATTGCCTTTTTCATCCCTTATGTTAGTAATTTGAGTTCTCTCTCTTCTTGTCTTCGTTAGCATGGCTAAAGGTTTGTCAATCTTGTTAATTTTTTCAAAGAACCAACTTTTAGTTTTGTTAATTTTTTTGATACTTTCTTTTGTTTCAATTTAATTGATTTCCGCTCTGATTTTAATTATTTCTTGCTTTCTGCTGCATTTGCTATTGTTTTGCTCTTCCTTTTCTAGGGCTTTGAGATGAAGTGTGAGCTCATTTATTTGTTGGTTTTTCCTTTTTTTGAGGAATGACCTCCAGGCGATGAATTTCCCTCTTAAAACTGCTTTCATTGTGTCCCATAGATTCCTATAGGTTGTGTCTGCATTTTCATTTATCTCTAAGAATTTTTTGATTTCCTCTTTTATGTCTTCTGTAACCCTTTGATCATTCAGTAACATATTATTCATTTTCCATGTGATATTGGATTTTCCCTTCCTTCTTTTATCATTAATTTCCAGTTTCAATCCATTATGATCAGATAAAATGCATGGTATAATCTCTACCCCTTTATATTTATTGAGGGTTGCCCTATGCATAATATATGGTCTATTTTTGAGAAGGATCCATGTGCTGCTGAGAAAAAAGTATATCCATTCGATGATGGTTGGTATATTCTATATATGTCAGTTAAGTCTAGGTTATTGATTGTGGTATTGAGGTCTATAGTTTCTTTATTCAACTTTTGCTTTGAGGATCTGTCCAATGGTGAGAGAGGTGTGTTGAAGTCACCCATAATTATTGTGTTGTGGTCTATTTGATTCTTAAACTTGAGGAGAATTTGTTTTATAAACTTCGAAGCGCCATTATTTGGTGCATAAATATTGATAATTGTTATGTCTTGTTGTTTAATGGTTACTTTTAACAGTATATAATGTCCTTCCTTATCTATTTGGATTAACTTAGTCTTGAAGTCGATTTTATTCGATATGAGGATGGCCACCCCTGCTTGCGAGGAGCGTGTGCGTGGTATATTTTTTTCCAACCTTTCACCTTCAGCCTGTGTATGTCTTTTCCAGTCAGGTGAGTCTCCTGGAGACAGCATATTGTTGGGTTTGTTTTTTTGATCCATGTTACCAGCCTATGTCGCTTTATTGGAGTGTTTAGAGTTACTATTGATATAGGGTTTGTACTTCCAGCCATATTTGATTATTTATCTCGTTTTTTTTTAATTGCATTTGTTTCACCATGATTAGTTTTCCCCCCTCCGTCTGTCTTTACTGAGGTACTTCCCACTGTTGGCTTTGGTTATTGTTTTCCATTTCTTCCTCGTGAAGTGTTTTGCTCAAGATGCTTTGCAACGCTGGTTTTCTGGTTGCAAATTCTTTTAGTTTTTGTTTATCGTGAAAGATTTTTATTTCATTGTCGTATCTGAAGCTTAATTTTGCTGGGTACAGAATTCTTGGTTGGCTTCCATTGTCTTTCAGTGTTTGAAATACGTTATTCCAGGATCTTCTCGCTTTCAGCGTCTGAGTTGAGAAGTCCATTGTTAACCTTATTGGTTTACCCCTGAATGTAATCTTTCTCTTTTCTCTTGTAGCTTTTAATATTTTCTCTTTGTTCTGTATATTGGATATCTTCATAACAATGTGTCTTGGCGTTGGTCTACTGTGATTTTGTATGTTCGGTGTCCTGTATGCATCTACAATTTGTATATCTGTTTCCTTTTTTAATTCTGGAAAGTTTTCTGTGATTATTTCATCTAGTAGATTACTCATTCCCCTTGTTTGAATCTCTATCCCTTCCTCTATCCCAATGACTCTTAAATTTGTTTTTTTTATATTATCACATATCTCTTGTATGCTTCTCTCATGATTTTTAACCAGCCTATCTGAGATGGCTAGCCTCTTTTCCAGATGATATATTTTGTCTTCATTATCTGATATTCTAGCTTCTACTTGCTCCACTCTATTAATGATACTCTCATTTGAGTTTTTAATTTGGTTTATAGTTTCCTTCATTTCTAAGATTATGGTTTGATTCTTTTTTATAGTCTCTATCTCCTGATAAAGATGCTTAACTTCTTCCTTTATCTGTTTGTGTAATACATTCTAAATGTGTTCTTTCGCTGCTTGAATTTGCTGTCTTGTATCCTCTTTAAGGTTCTGTTCCATCTGTCTCAGGTGTTCCATGAGTTCTTTATATGACCATTTTTTCTGGTGATTCTATATCCTCCTGAATATTTAGGCTGCCCTGCATTGTTTGCACTCCTTTTCTTCCTTGCTTTTTCATGCTGTTCATATTGTTTCTTGTTCTGTTTGACTGCTGAGTTACTGTTTACTCCTATAAATATATTTGAAGCTTGGGAGGAAAGGTATTAGAAGGGATGGGTAGAAGTCACTAAAGAGAATAAGAGTAAGCAGGTAGAATTCAAGGAAGGGTGAATAAGAAAATTAAAAAGAGATGTAAAGACAGGAGAAAAGAAGGATAGAAAAAAATAGAAGATTAAAAGGGATTTAAAGAAAAATAATAATAGTAGAAATGGAAAATGAGATTTAAAAAATAGAATAAAATGAAATAAGATGGATTAAAAAACATTTAAAAAGACAGAAAAAAAATTTTATAAATGCAGTCCTAGAGTTAGATTAACTGCTCTTCCAGTGGGTGGAGCTATGCCCACCAGGCCAAGTTTCTCCTCTCACTAGGCGGGAGTTAATCACTGTGCTGCGGTACTTCCTCCGGGATTGGGCGGGTCTCCATTCCTGCTGTTCGCTGTGTGGGCGGGGCCTTTTGCAGAGCTGGTCAGGGGTCGTTTGCAGCACTGGGTTGGCAGGTGGAGGGTGGTCGTTTGCAGCTCCAAACCACCAGAGGAGGTTCACAGAGTCGGGCCCTCGGGGCCAGGCAGGCAGCGCCTGCTCCCAGACTCACTGCAAGGGTGTAGGCAGCGGCCGCTTGGCGGTAGCCAGCGGCGGTTCACAGAGCTGGTCTGCTGGGGCCCAAGCAGCCAAGAAGGCAGCGCCGGCTCCCAAGTTCACTGCACCGTGTGAGCAGTGGCCGGCTGAGGTTCACCAAGCCAGCCCGGGGGAGGGGGGGGACAAGCAGACAGCCAGCAACGGCTCCCAAGTTCGCTGCTAAATGTGGGCGGTTCACAAAGCTGGGCTGCAGGGGCCCAGGCAGGCAGCTCCTGCTCCTAAACTCGCTACAGCGTGTGGTCTGCGGCCGGCTGCGATTCACAGAGCCAGCTCGCGGGGACCCTGGCAGGTCACTCCTGCTCCTAAACTCGCTGCCGCATGTGGGCGGCGGTCAGCTTGGGTTCACAGGGCCCGCCCGCGGGGGTCCAGGCATTCAGCAATGGTTCCCAAGAACAATGCAGCGTGTGGCCTGCGGCCAGCTGGGATTCACAGAGCCAGCTCATGGGGATCCAGGCAGGCAACGACCTTTCCCACGAATGCTGCAGCGTGTGGGCAGCGGTCGGCTTGGGTTCACAGAGCCAGCCCGCGGGGGTCCAGGCGGTTAGTGTCCACTCCTATGCTCACTGCAATGTGTAGGCAGCGGCCATTCGGCGGCCCCGGCGGGACTGTGCCCCTTCTCTGGGTGGCCAAGATTCAGTATTTTGTGACAATCTGACACCTCCTATTAAACTTACTAATTCCAGGAAGGTCTCCTTTCAGAGGAAATTTGCTTGAAGTTTCCCAGCAGGACGCATATGGGTGTATTAATGAGTCTCTCTGATCCCCTTACCACGGAGGCATTGTATGTGCTGCCTCTTCGCTGACAGCCATGTTCTTCCTCCCCCCTCTTCTCTCTTTAACAGTCTTTCTGCGAACTCAGTCTCCAACCTCTTGTTTCTGCACCAGTCCTCCTGCAACCCCGTCTCCACACTCTGCTCTCTACAACATTTCTTCTGCACCAGAGTCTCCTACCTGTGCTCTCTGTAAAAGTCCTCCTGCACCCAAGTCTCAAACCTCTGCTCTCTGTAACGATGCTTCTGCACCCCAGTCTCTAACCTCTGCTCTCTGCAATGATCTTTTTGCACCACAGTCTCCAACTTCTGCTCTCTGCAATGATCCTTTTGAACCCCAGTCTCAAACATCTGCACTCTGTAATAGTCCTTCTACACCTCAGTCTCCAAACTCTGCTCTATGCAACAGTCTTTTTGCACCCCAATCTCCAACATCTGCTCTCTTCAACAGTCCTTCTATACCCCAGTCTCCAACCTCTGCTCTCTTAAACAGTCCTTCTGCACCCCAATCTCCAACATCTGCTCTCTGTAACAGTCCTTCTGCACCTCAGTCTCCAAACACTGCTCTCTGTAACAGTCCTTCTGCTCCTCAGTACCAAACTCTGCTCTCTGTAACAGGCCTTCTTCACACCAGTCCCCAAACTCTGATGTCTGTAAGAGTCCTTCTGCACCCCAGTCATCAACTTTTAACTCTCTGCAACGATCCTTCTGCACAACAGACTTTAACCTCTGCTCTAAGCAATGGTCCTTATGCACCCCATTTTCCAAACTCTGCTCTGCAGAACAGTCCTTCTGTACCCCAGTCCCCAACCTCAGCTCTCTGAAAGATCCTTTGCACCCAAGTCTCCAAACCCTACTCTCTGAAACAGTCCTTCTGCACCCCAGTCTCCAACCTATGCTCTCTGTAACAATCCTTCTGCACATTAGTCTTTATCCCCTGCTCTCAACAACGGTCCTTATGCACCCCAGTCTCCAACTTCTGTTCTCTTCAACAGTCCTTCTGCACCACAGTCTGCATCATCTGCTCTCTGTAACAGTCCTTCCATACTGCAGTCTTAAAACTCTGCTCTCTGTAACGTTCTTTCTGGACCCCAGTATCTCACCTCTGCTTTCAATATCAGTCCTTCTGCACCCCAGTCTCCAACCTCTGCTCTCTGTAACATTTTTTTTGCACCTCAGTCTCCAATCTCTGCTCTCTGTATCAGTCCTTCTGCACCCCTGTTTCCAAACTCTGCTCTCTGGAAGATCCTTCTGTACCCCAGTTTCCGAATTCTGCTCTCTGTAACATTTCTTCTGCACCCAAGTCTCCATCCTCTGCTCTCTGCAATGGTCCCTCTGCACCACAGTCTCCAACCTTATTGTCAACAACAGTTCTTCTGTACCGCAGTCTTCAACCACTGTTCTCTGTAAGGGTCCTTCTTCACCCCAGTCTCAAAACTCTGCTGTCTGTATTAGTGCTTTTGCACCATAGTCTCCAAACTCTGCTCTCTGTAACAGTCCATATGCACGTCACTCTGCAACCTCTGCTCTCTGCAACAATCCTTCTTCACCCCAGTCTTTAACCTCTGCTCTCTGTAACAGTCCTTCTGTACTACAGTCTCCAACCTCTGCTCTCTGAAATGGTCCTTCTTCACCCATGTCTCCAAACTCTGCTTTCTGTATCAGTCCTTCTGCACCCCAGTCTCCAAACTCTGCTATCTGCAACAGTCTTCTGCACCTAAGTCTCCAAACTCTACTCTCTTTAAAATTCCTTGTGCACCCATGTCTCCAACACCTGCTCCCTGCAACAGTCCTTCTTCACCCCAGTTCCAACCTCTGCTATCTGCAACAGTCCTTCTGCACCCCAGTCTCCAAACTCTGCTCTCTCTAATAGTCCTTCTGAACCTCAGTCTCCAAATTCTGCTCTCTGCAACAGTCCTTCTGCACCCAAGTCTCCAACCTCTGCTCTCTGCAACAGTCCTTCTACACCCCAGTCTTTAACCTCTGCTCTGTGTAACAGTCCTACTGCACCCCAGTTTCCAACCTCTGCTCTCTGTAACAGTCCTTCTGCACAACACTCTCCAACCTATGCTCTCTGTTACAGTCTTTGTATACCGCAGTCTCCAAACACTGCTCTCTGTAATGGTAATTGTGCACGCCAATTTCCAACCTTTGTTTCTGTAACTGTCCTTCTGCACCTCAGTCTCCATCTTCTGCTCTCTGTAACAGTCCTTCTGCACCTCAGGCTGACACCTCTATTCACTGCACAATCCTTCTGCATTCCAGTCTCCAACCACAGCTCTCTGTAACAGTCATCCTGCACCTCAGTCACCAACCTCTGCTCTTTGTAAGATCCTTCTGCAAACCAGCCTCAAAACTCTGCTCTCTATAACAGTCCTTCTGTAACACAGCCTCAAAAGTCTGCTCTCTATAACAGTCCTTCTGCATCCCAGTCTCCAACCTCTGATCTCTGTAGCAGGCATTCTGCACCCCTGTTCCAAACTCTGCTCTCTGAAACAGTCCTTCTGCAGGCCAGTCTCCAACCTCTGCTCTCTTTAACGGTCCTTCTGAACCCCAGGGTCCAACCTCAGCTTTCTGTATCATAATTCTTCACCCCAATCTCCAACGTCTTCTCTGTGTAATAGTCCTTCTGCATCTCAGTCTCCAAACTCTGCTCTCTCTAACAGTCCTTCTGCACCCAAGTCTTCAAACTTTGCTATCTGCAACATAACTTCTGCACCACAGTTTTTCATCTGTTCTCTTTGTAACAGTCCTTCTGCACCCCAGTCTTCCTCCTCTGCTCTCTGTAACGATCCTTCTGCAGCCCAGTCTCCACCACTGCTCTCTGCAATGATTCTTCTGAAACTCTGTCTCCAACTTCTGCTCTCTTCAATGATTTTTCTGCACCCCAGACTCCACCTCTGCTCTCTGGAAATGTTTTTCTGAACCTCAGTTTTCAACCTCTGCTCTCTGCAACCGTCCTTCTTCACCCTTGTCTCCAACCTCTGCTCTCTGCAACGGTCCTTATGCACCCCAGTCTCCAACATCTGCTCTCTGCAACAGTCCTTCTGCACCTCACTCTTCAAACTCTGCTCTCTGTAACAGTTTTTGTGCACCTCAGTCTGCAACCTCTGCTCTCTGCAACCGTCCTTATGCAGCCCAGTCTCCAACCTCTGCTCTCTGTAACAGTCCTTCTGCACCCCAGTCTCTAACGTCTCCTCTCCTTAACACTCCTTCTGAACCCCAGTCTACAACCTTTGTTTTCTGTAAGGTCCTTCTGCACTCCAGTTTCCAAACTCTGCTCTCTGTAACATTCCTTCTCCAACCCAGTCTCCAACCTCTGCTTTCTTTAACGGTCCTGCTGCAACCCAGTCTCCAACCTCTGCTCTCCGAAACAGTCCTTCTGCTCCACAATTTTCAATCTCTGCTCTCTGTAACAGTCCTTCTATACCGCAGTCTCCAACTTCTGTACTCTGTAATTGTCCTTCTGCACCCTAGTCTCAAACCTCTGCTTTCTGTATCAGTCCTTCTGCACCACAGTCTCCAAACTCTGCTCTCTGTTTAAGTCCTTCTGCACCTCAGTCTCCAAACTCTGATTTCTGTAAGATCCTTCTGCAACCAAGTCTCCAAACTCTGCTCTCCATAACAGTTCTTCTGCACATCAGTCTCCAACCTCTTCTCTCTGCAACGATCATGCTACACCCCAGTCTCCAACCTCTGATCTTTGCAACACTCATTCTGAACACCAGTCTCCAACATCTGCTCTCTGCAACAGTCCTTCTGCACCTCAGTCTGAAAACTCTGCTCTCTGCAACGATCTTTGTGCACCCCAGTCTCCAAAACCTGCTTTCTGTAACAGTTCTTCTGCACCTCAATCTCTAACTTCTGCTCTCTGCAACAGTTCTTCTGCACCCCAGTCTTTAACATCTACTCTCTGAAACAGTCCTTCTACACCCCTGTCCAAATGCAGAAAAATGTGACCTGAACTATCGCTCACCCTGCAAAAAATCAACTCAAAATGCATTAAACACCCAGGCCCTAGACCAGAAATTATGCAGTTTCAAGGAAAAAACCAAGTCAATACTCCAACCTACAGGCAGAGGCAATGACTTTCTCAATAGGATGCTAAAGCTCAGGAGATAACACCAAAAGTTAGCTAATAGGATGGCATCAAATTAAGAAGGTACTGCACAGCAAGGGAGACAATTAGAATATGAAGAGAGAACCTACGGAAAAGGAGAAAATCTTTATGAGGTGCTCTTCTAAAAGAGGATGAACATTCAGAATATTAATAAAGAACTCAAAAAACTTAACATCAAACCCACAATTATTAAATAACCCAATTATCAAATAACCCAATTACCAAATAAGAAACTAAATGAACTAAACAGACAAGTCTTAGAAGAAAATATGTGAGTGGCCAACAATTACATGAAAATACTTGCAAGTCAAGACTACCCTGAGATTTCATCTCACTTCAGTGACAAAGGCAACCACCAAGAATACAAACAGCAGTGTGACAAGGAGAGAATTGGAGAGAAAGGAGGACTCTCACCCTTTTGGTGGGCATGTAAATCAGCACAACCACCACGGAAATCGGGATGGGGGCTCCTCAGGAGTAGCCATGGACTACCCTGCGACCCAGATCTACCTCTGCTTGGTATTTATCACAGCGGATCAAAGTCATCATACTATAATGACACATACATCCCCATGAACCAGCCGAGGTGACATCAGTGGACGAATGGATAAAGAACATCTGGTATATGCACACTGGAATTTCATTCAGCTATAAAAAAGAACGAAATTATGTATGCTGGAAGATGGATGGATCTTTATAACATTAAGGGAAATAAGCAACTCAGAAAGTTAAGGGCTGTATGATTTTCCTCTGTTAAAGCTAGTGGGGGGAAAGGAAGGAAAGTTGGGTAGGGAGTCTCATCATGAAAGTTGAAGGAAGATCAGTAGAGTGAAGGCACCAGGGGAGGAGGTGAGGAAAAGGGAAATATTGGAATGATTTTGGCCAAAGTTCACGGTTATTTTGTGTGCATGTTCAAATATGTGTCAGCAAATCCCACCATTATGGACCACTACAATGCACCAATGAAGTGTGAAAAGAAGAGTTTCACATTACATGGGACAGGCACTATTCTAGGAGGGTGCCCATTTTTTGCCATCTATAAATACCACGATCATTTACCACTGTCAAAAATCTCTACAGATTCGAATGTTCTGATCACTGCTCCACCAAATGGCCTCTTGTACTTCAGGGTACTCTATTCTCACTGAAATCAGGGAGCCCGTTTCAATGATGCCATCTGTTAATGTCTTCCCAGGCTGCCGAGGACAGCGGCTGCGGGTTTCACAAGGATCTGGTGCTGCCTTCTGAACGCATGTCCACGAGGCCTTGGCGAAGGCTGGTGCTCCAGGCCCTCCTCCAGATCCAGCTGTGAGGCTAGGGAAGGGGTCACATTAAACGACATCCAACACCTTATTTATTTCTGATCACCATCCTCTCCATTATTCCAGGATCATATTAGTCATTGAACTTAAGCAAACACTGAGTCCAGATTTAAGTCCATCAACCAAAGAGAGTCTAATAGCCACTCCCCGTGGCTCAGGAAAATTCTTGGCCCTAACATTTCTGGTGATTACATCCCTGTGACTGCATTTAAGATGATCCAGCAATATGTCCTGACTTCTTTGGTCTAGAAGACTCAAACAAATTCTCTTATATATTCTTAAGGCTCCTATTAACAAAATACAGTAAAATATTTACCTTTGATTTTGGTGTGAACCTTATACTCTCCTGGGCTATATTTTATAGTCTTACCTGAGGCGTTCTAGGATCAGACCCCAATTAAGAGTCTGGTGACAATGTGGGATGATAGATGAGCATCTTAAAGACAATTGGGCTGGGGATGTGGCTCAAGAAGTAGTGCGCTTGCCTGGCACGTGTACGGCCCGGGTTTGATCCTCAGCACCACATACCAACAAAGATGTTGTGTCCACCGAGAACTAGAAAATGAATATTAAAAATTCTCTCTCTCTCTCTCTCCCCTCTCCTCTCCTCTCTTCTCCTCTCTCACTCTCTCTTAAAAAAAAAGACAACTGCCCAGGTAGAGTCACCATAGGGTCTTCAATTTAGGGAAAGCTAGTCTCCTCGGGGGAGGAGGGGCTGCTTCTGACAGCAAAGAGAGTTAATGGAGATTTCCAGGTTCAAGGCTCTGAGATTTGTCTAATTCCACTGGTATTTTGCCATTCTAATTAACAGGGTCTCAATCACTCCTCCATTAATGTCCTAATTGACATAAGAGAGACCTGGAGAAATTGTAGATTTATAATTTTCTTTGTACTTCTGCAATTTGGAGAATTGGATGTTTTATTCTGATATTAACCTTTATCAGTTTCCAGAGAGAAAATATTTCTGATGATCTGAACCTGACTTGAAGGAGGAATATAATGCTTGAACCTATCATTTTCTTTCTGTAAGTCTCCCACTCCAGTCAGTAACAGCAGTCTGTAGTCATGTTGTAATGTTAATTCCCACCCTGAAGGTCGATGGTGTTATTCCAAAGCTCAGTTGTCCATAGACTTTTGATTTCAGGCCACGATAACTTGAAGTCTCTGTTGGGTCATTGCACACCAGGAATTATCAGGTCTCCTTTCCCATGGGCTGTGACATCATCAACATATTCAATTCCCTCAGGTCAGACATTCAACCTACCTCCTCAGATCTGTTATCTAGAACCATCTCTGATGTAAACCACTATTGTTGTCAGTGCCACCATGGTCAGGTAGAGATGAAGAATGACTCTTGATGTCTTAGGGTAGAGGAAGTTGACACAGAAAAAAGTTATAAAATGGTTGGGAGATCTGGAAGAATAAAGAAAAATAGGGCAGGTGACACCACCCCATTTATGGAAACCCTAACTTCCCTGGAAACAGACGCTGATTCCACGCTACTGTGACCCACATTCAGGAACAGCTGTCTAGGAGCCTGTACACACAGCTCCTGGCACCAAGGAGATTAGTTCCTGCGTCTACAGGGCTGGTTTGCTGCTGCTGCTATGGGATCCAAAAGAACCCGCTTTCTTCCTTTCCTTTCTTCTTCTCTGCCTAGTGTTTGGCTGATTTTGACAAAACCTCTTATAATGGAGGCCTGCAGGCAGGGGAGTGTGAAAAACGAGGTTCTAGTACTTTCTGTCCCTCTGGTGTGGGGAGAACACAGAAGGACAGAGATGGTGCTGAACTCCCACACAAGGTGTCCGACACACTTGAACCTGAAAGTGGGAAAAGGGTGTTTGTGAAAATAGAGGAGATAAAGGAGTCTCAGAGATTTTAAAAGCGAGAGTTGGAGTGGAAGATCCAGATACAGACTCTCTAACCAGGTGCCTACAAGTCCCTGGGAGGCATCTTTTTTCAGATGACTGTATACTCCAGTTTGAAGATTGGTCTACACTTTGATCATGCAAAGGGATGCACACACTCCAGCCAGCTTCCTCAGGGCACTCTGGACCTTGTTGCTTCTCAGGCTGTGAATGACGGGGCTCAACAGGGAGCTCACCACACTGAAGAGCACAGAGACCAGGGTGTCCATGTCCAGCCTTCTCTGGGCCTGTCATAGTGGATGTTGGCTGTTCCATAGAAGACCACCACGACAGTGAGGGGGGACGCACAGGTGGAGAAGGCCTTCCTCCAGCCCTGGGCAGAGGGAATCCCCAGGATGGCCACCATGATGAGTGCGTAGGAGCCTGCAGTGAAAAGGAAGGTGCTAAGGCCCATGGTGGCAATGACCACGTGGAACGCAGACTCATTGAGAGGTGTCTGAGCAGAAGAGCTTCAGGAGCAATGGAGTGTCACATAGAAAGTGGCTGAACTGGTGGGGCCCACAGAGAGTGAGTGTGATGGCCAGCACCGTGTGTGTGACCAAATTCACCAGCCCACACAGCCAGGACCCAGGCACCAGGCCAACACAGACCTTCACACTCATGATTACTGGGTACTGAGGAGGACTGCAGGTGGCCACACAGCAGTCATACTGGCCACACAGCCAGTAAGACGCCTTCTGTGCCAGCACTTGTCACCAAGAAGAAGATCTGAGAAAGGCAGCCCTCATAAGAAATGGCCTTCTTCTCCCAAAAGAAGTTCACCAGCAGTACTGGGAGGATGGTGAATGTGTAGCAGACGTCCAAGAATCTCAAATTACTGAGGAAAAAGTACATTGGAGTTTGGAGAGCAGGACTGACCCTGGTGGCCACTATTATGAGCATGTTCCCTAGGAGAGTGGTCAGGTAAATGACCAGAAAGTGCAGAAAGAACCAGCCCAGTAGGTTGTAGTGGTTGGATTTTCCCAAGAAGATGAATTCAGTGAGAAATGATTGATTGCTCATTTCCAATGGTATCATAGCTACAAAACAGAGAAAAAGAGATCATGACGAGAATGGACTGAGAGCACCCCAAACAGGCTTGTTAATCTGCAGCAACATGCCAAATAATATTGTATACAGAGATGCCTGGACTCTGGAAATAGACATATACGAGTGACTTTAGAGAGAGCATAACTTCTCACAGACTTTTGCATGGGTGTCCTTTTGTAAGAATAAATGGAGACTTGGTCAAAATGCACAACCAGCTATCAACCCCTGTGTCTCATTGAATCTGCAGTATCTCCCTCCTAACACTGTGCTTCACTGTGATGAATTCTTTTTTGTATGTCTGTTATTTCAAGTAATAAGTTTTCATTGTGGAAAAATGAAGAAAATGCAGAAAGTTATTCAGAAGAATAGTACAGGTCACAAAATCAAAGCTCTCTTTGCATTCATCCGATTCTACCTCTATCTATCTTTAAAATATCCAAAGCAAAATTTCCCAATATTGTTGTACTCCATTTAGTTGTTTGCCTTATAATCTTAATTTCCTAACATGAAATTAAGTTAATATCTCCCTTTTTATTGAACATAGAAACCTTCCATTCCATTTACTATCATAAATAATGGCATAGAAGCTTTCATACATAAGTATCTGTGATCATCTCTGATTATTTCTTAAAAGTTAAATTATAAGTCACCTGCTTTTAAATACATTGATCTATTTTTTAGTAGAAACTTTTATTTTTTTAATTTTTATAAGATACAAGTAATTTTGACAAATGATATATACTTAGGTATTTTTCTTCTTTTGCATTATAAGATTTACCTCACTGAACATTACTTTTCCTGAAAAAAAATGATTCATAGAATTACTGATTTTCTATCATGTTACCCATGCTAATCCGTGATCCATTGTTTTGAACTAAAATTTCTGTTTCTTTTTCAATCTTAAATAAAAAATATTATAGTAAAACAGTAGGCTCTTGGTCCAGATAGATGTGAATTGAAATCCATCTGTTGTTTACTAGATGCTGTTTTTAAAAAAGTCAGCTCATCTCTATTCCTCAGTTTGTTCCATTCTTAAGATATTAATGAAGTCTCTTTCACAACTGCTGAAAAAAGTTTTGAGATAATATAAGCTATGTGTCTGGCACATTACATTTACTCAATGCCTTTTATCAAGTTAGAAAATATCTATGCATTTTTTACTAGTAGTTTTTTTTTTTTTGGTGTATGTGTGCTGGGTTTTGAATTCAGAGCCTTATGCATACTAAGCATGCACTCTACCACTGGACTTTGCCCCTAGTTTCATTTAGTTATAGTTTTTATCATAAATAGATATTGAATTTTCTTATTTTCTCTTCATCTATTGAAATGATATATATTTTTTTTCTTATTTAGTTTGTTACTATGGAAATTCGGTTGATTGAATTTTTGAATATTGAACCAGCCTTGCATTCTGGGATTGATCTCAATTGACTGTAATGTTATCCTTATTCTATATGGCTGAGTTCAATTTGTTAATATTGTTCCCTGCTTGCTTTTGTGTATTCTATTTTCGCTGTTCTCCAGAGATAATCTATTTTTTGAAGAATTCTCAGCTGTATTCTACTGTTATTTTAAGTCAATGCATGTTAGTGGACTAGTGGGAAACAGAGAAGGGATTTCTGATGTTTCCAGGAAGCCCTGCCTTAGGTACTGTAAACTCAGTCACAGGAATATGGCCTTCACAGTGACCCACTTTCTAGAAATATGGCTGAGCCTAGTTCTTATTACTCCTAATGTTAGACATTTCGGCCTGTTCCTTTCCATAGCTGCAAAGGTTTTCCATTGAGTGTCCTAATGTAACAGTTTCTGTTACTCTTGCCTCTGAAGATTACAACTTTTGTTCTATGTAAAAAATCAGGAAATGGGTCTGGGAGGAGTTTTGGCTGCTGTTGCTGCTCTTTGTCCCTCCACCAATCCAAGAAATACCGTTAAAGACACTTTCTCAGAATACTTCGTATCTTCCTGGGAGCATTTGGTGGAATCCATGGAGAAAAAGAAAAAAATACAAACATCTTATGTCTATAGCCCTCTGGGTCTTTATGCTCTTAAACCAGTCTATACTTAGTCTTTAGCAGTCTATTAACTATTTTTTATTTGAGTTGTTTTTTTATAAATAAACTCCTATGTATCTTGTGGGTTCTCCCATAGTTAAAAAAATGCCTGGATTATTTTGGTTGCTTATCTCTCCTCAGACTTTGGTTAGTTGTTTGCCTTATAATCTTCATCCCTAATAAAGTCAAGGAAAGTCATAAATTTGCATTTTCTTCTGCTCTTTTTGGTTATTATAATGATGAAAACAACATGCTTTATAGCTATTTTGATAGATACTCAAGGTGAAATTTAAATTCTATACACTTACTTTTCAAAAATATTTAGTAATTTCTAATTTAGTTAAATATGTAGTTATTCTATTCAAAACAATCCCATTTCTAGCATATTTCCAAGGAAATTAATGCACAGTTCACAAAAATTCTTGTGTAAAAATTCAGTATAACTCAAACAAATATTATGCCTTCAGCTGAAGGACAGAAGACAAATCACGGTTTATCATGTAGTGGAATAATTCAGTTACTTTAGAAACACAAATACTGGAACATTAATAACATTGACAAATCTAAAAAAAAAATTTTCTGGGTGAAAGAAGCCAGATACAAAATATATACTGTATGTTTCCTTTGAATAAAGTTCAAAAATTAGTAAAACAGCTATAATGGTCAAGTAATAATGGTGGTCTTTTTTTTTTTTTGATCTCAGGGGTGATATCAGTTGAAGCTTGAAGGAATTTTCTAAAGTGATAGAAATGTTTTATATCTTGATTTTTGGTAGTTCATATGTATGTAAAATATTATAAACCTGTACACTTAAGATCTGTGCATTCTTTGAGTACAAATTATAGTTCAATTTTTAAAAATAGCCTTATTTTAAAATTAAGTAATTAATGGGAATAGTGTTACCTGCCTGTAATCCCAGGTGCTTGGGAGACTAAGGCAGGAGGATCATAAATTTGAAACTCTGCAAGGCCCCCCGCCCCAAATAATTGAAAGGGCTGGGGATATAGCTTCATGGTAGAGTGCCACTGGGTTCAATTCCCAGTACTGCAGTAAGTAAGTAAGTAAGTAAGTAAGTAAATTGATAAATAGAAGTGAAAGCATTTTTTCAAAATGATTTTTAACTCAGGATTGGTTGGAACCACATCTAAATTTTTTTTAGGTCTCTAAGATGTTAAGTATTTTCTTCCATTTTTTTGCATTTCTCTACTTCTTTTTTTACCACAGTGATAGTCCAGGACATATCACATTTTACAAGTGACATAAGTTGTTTCCTGATCATGATCTGTTTGAAGCAGTGAATGTGATTGGTGGGTGCATTCGGTCTGTATCACAGATACAAAGCCTTGCTCACCATGATAAATGGGCATGTGCATGTGTGTGTGTGTGTTTGTTTGTGTGTGTGTGTGTGTGTGTGTGTGTGTGTGTATGTGTTATTGGTTGTGGGATTGGTCTTGACTGAGAACACTGTCTCATAGTTAGTGGGATGGCAAGTTGGCATCTCAGGCAACATTGATGGCAGAAATCTCAAAGAATATAGCAGGAATCTGCCATCTAAGGCTCAGCAAGCTCAGAACACTTGGTTATCCTAATTGCTATAAATGGAAAGACCCTCACTATTGAGCTTCTCTGAGAGCTGCATCACACTGGGGCAGGAGGAGCGAGCCCATTTCCATAGAGATGTACCCTGTTTCTATGGAGACTCCAGCTAGGCTTCAAGGGGCTGGTGGGATAGTACCAGTGGATGCTACCAAGCCCTGGGTCATTCTGAGGAGCCTGCTACTTCAGGGGAAGTTGCAATGTATTAGCGTATGGGGCCGGGACAAGGCTCTGTGAAGCTGTGTCAGGCCTGTTTTCTAAGCAAGGTACTTGGCAATAGAAACCTCGGAAAACGACCCACCCCCCCCCACCATGCCATGGGCCACCAGAGAGCCCAGGTGTGTCTTTGGAAGCCAGGCTTGTGTATGAGCATGGACATCAATAATTGCAGAGTATCAACAATAGGGGACCATAAATCTCTTTTAGGTGAGTGCAGACTGAAAAAAGGAACATCTGGAGGAAGATAGACTGGGTTCTAGACAATCATCAAATCTCTAGGTCTAGAACACGCAGATAGACCCACTCATGGAATTGTGCGTGTGAGTCCAAGGAGCAGGGGTCGATAACTGTGAAACCTGGTGCCCCAGGTTTTAGACACACCTGTTTAGTTCAAAAGACTGATCTGAGTGCTAAAACAAGATCAAAATGAAGTGGTCTGTATCTGAAGACGTGCTATTATGAAGGTGGGAGAAAATCTCTGAAGCCCTCATGGAGAAGGATATGGAGAACTTTAAAGTGCTAGTTGAAGAGGACACGGTAAAGACAACAAATCAGTTTGGGCAGGCTGGCTAGCTGGTGGGATCACTCAGGAAAACAGGAATATGTGAGGAATAGCAGATGTAGAGGAGGCTTTGTTGGATTTGATTTGAGTAATGTTGAATGTGAGTTATCTGTGGGATAATCACGTGGAAATGTTCTTCACAGACAGCCTAGAACTGCAGGTGCTGATTTGGGAGTCATTGTCTTGAAGGCAACTGTTACAGCAAAGGGTGAATATGAAATCCCCCAGGAAAATAGAGAAAGTAGAGAAGGAAATAGAAAAAGTAGGGATTCTTGTGATACTTGGTGTTCACGAAAATTGTAGTAAAAGTTTATCCAGAAATGACTAAAAACACCAAATTATCTAGGTCAGTTGTAGGTATCGCTTTCTCTAAATAATTACCCTAAACAAGAGGTTACCTTATTAGCATTGATTTACAATAAATCAACTTTGAAATTGAGCTGGAAGCTACATGTACTTGACATTTCTTACATTCTCTGTTTTCTCTATCAACTACCTGGATGAAATTCAAGTCATTTAGAAATCAGTGACATGTACATTCTTTTAACTCCCTGTATCAAAAAGATCAATATGACAATCTCTTTTATAGGTAGATATCTAGATGTTTTCAGAAAAAGAAATAAAATTCCACATACAAGGCAGTTTCAGCAGATTTTACTATGGGAAATTGGTACATGGTCTGTGGATGTGTAAAAGGGAAAACTAAACGTAAATGTTCAGGGATTTAAAAATACAATCTCTGAAGTTGTGCATACTGCTATTGTAAAGGTCTTAAATACAAAGGTCAGTTCAGGAGGGACAATTTCATGAGGCATTAAAAAAATCTCCTAATGTATGTTTATACAATTTTATCTACATATAAGTTTTTCATTGGTTTTACTGGCTAATTTCTTGTAGGTCACGGGTGTGGGGTAGGGTGCAGGATGATACCCAAACAATTTTCCTTATCATCTATGCTCTTTAATAATGTAGGGCATTAGATTGAATCATCATCATGGCCACATTTAGAATCCATTATTAACAATCATAACTCATGAATGACACTTTGTGACACAATATCTACTTGCTCCTTAGAATTTATATAATGCAGCATAGGAATTAGATCAACTTAATAGTAAACCCTCTGCTCTGCAAAAATAATAACCATAATCATCATAATCATCTAGGGCATATTTCTTAGAAAAATAATTTGAGTGTGAGTCTTCTTAGACTGCTTCAATACACATAAATGCCTGACTTTAAAAACCTTCTTTAATGTAGTTTAAAAGTGGCATGTTTTCTGTAAAAATTAGATTGAACTTCGGATAATCCATTCTATCCAAACTCAGTGAGTTTCTTTGAAAAGATGAATTTTTACATACCTGAATCCAATAAGGATTTTTCAAATTGAGTAACGAATAGAGACACACATTAGAAAAAAATACCTAACATTTATTAAATGCCTATAAGACTTTTACATGCATTAACATATTTGGTTTACACAACAACCTATAAGATAACATATTATCCCCATTTTACAGAAAAAAAATTGAAATTAATGCACAGTATATTAATGCAAGTAGGGAAACATCAATGAATCCCTATAATTTGCATAGTGTACATTAATTTGTACATTTAATATGTATTAACAATTATGATTTAAGAAACAAAAAAGAAATTGACTCAGAAAATTTATCATGTAATAACTATTATTTGTAGTGATACGTTCTTACCTGATGATAATACCATATATTAGTAAACTGTCTTATTATCTTCAATGCCCAGACATTCTTGTCTTTGGTTCTAATAATTCATTGCACATGATTAATAGGCCAACACAGCTTTCATTAAAATTCCAAATCTCAGGGCCTTAAGAAGCTTAAAGTATTTAAATTTCAATAGAAAGTCAGTGCTTCAGTTAAGCAAAACTAATTTTAAAATCTAAATATAAACAAAATAAAATAAATAAGTCTAGAGTTTTAGAAGAAGAACTTTTTTTTTTGGTTTGGCAATAAATGAAATGTTTTCCTGACTAAACTTAGGGATTCATTTCCTCAAACGAAAAAAAAATGGGCATGACCAAAACTAGGAAGAATGGTGTGATCATGAAAACCCTTATGCACATCAGGGAAACAATGATTTCTATTTGATCTCAATAGCACAAGCAATGATTAAAATTTTTAAATCCAATTTTTATGTTGCCCAGTAAATTGCTTAAAACACACACACACACACACACACACACACACACACACACAGTACAAGGTCAATTTATTCACAAAAATATCTGAATGATTTCAGGCGATTGTGGCAATATGAATTTATTACTGTGAAATCTATGAGCTATCTGGCCCAGAGTTGTCCTCATATCATTCCATGTGGTGTGGGTGCTTGGAGCCGAGGGAAAGATGAGAGGTCATTGTGCAGAACAGTTGGCCTCAGTCAGTGAGTTCCAAGTGTTCCCAGTGGTGCTGGTCCAAGAACACACTTTGAGGGAGGCTGGGCTCTTTCACCTAAGATGCAGGGATGCACTTACCCCTAACTGGTAGGTTTAGAATCTTAACAAATTCACCAGGAAAAAGCCTCCCTCCTGTCTTGGAGATTCAGCACTCAATTCAGCATTTAACATCTCTTTCAGTTTTGTTTTTTGGGGGCCGGGGTGTAGGGGCGCAGTTACCGGAGATTGAACTCAGGGGCTTGACCACTGAGCCACATCCCCAGCCCTATTTTATATTATATTTATAGACAGGGTCTCACTGAGTTTCTTGGTTCCTTGTTTTTGCTGAGGCTGTATTTGAACTCACTATACTTTTTCCTCAGCCTTCTGAGCTGCTGGGTTAGAGGCGTGCACCACTGTGCCAGCTCTTTCAGTTGTTTTTATTTCACCTGTGCTTCTTCTAGCATAAAGGGGAAAGGGAAGACAAATTATTACCTCTTACGATATGTCAGAGCATTCTAGTTATAAAATTCTGCAAAATAAAAAGTTCTCTTTTTCATTTAGGATTTTAAAATTTCTTTTCTTGGTAGTGGTTAGTTTCAATTCAAACCAACTTTGTTCCTATACAGGGTCTAATTTAGACCTAAGCCAGATCTACTAAGAAACCCAAAGAGGATAAGATCTGATCCCTGTCCTGCTGCGCCCCTTCCCTGACTCAGACAATGGCAAGGCCCTACTGAGGTGGATGGCGCAAGGCGTCCATCCTCTGGAGGAACGCAGTATGTTTCTGGGAATGGGCTGATTTGTTTTTGTATTCCTTTAATAAGTATAGTTTTGATTTCTTATATGACCATTAAGTATAAAAGAAAAATCATGACTTTCCCAATTAATGCAACTACTTCTAAAGCATAGATCTGTTTGCTCTAAATGCAATGATTCAGCTGTGGAGTGTAAATTGTTAAGGTCTAAAGAAAAACTCCTTGTATTTTTGTTAAAGAAGTTTTTGAAAAATTAAATTAAAATCAAGAGAAGGAAAATTAATGTTAAGAAGATAGATTAGTGCTTAGTACTGGGCAACTTGTTTTTATTCTTATGCACAATAGTTTGTGCTCTTACTTTTGTTTGATTACACGTAATAACAAATCAACTACTTGTCGTAAACATGGCACCGGTTCCAGTCAGTAAGTCAAGAAAAAATAATCAAGGTATAGGCCAATAGTTTGGGACATATTTAACTAATATTAAAAGTTAACTAAGCAGAAACAGCTCAAAGCAAAACTCAAACTGAAAGTACAAATGCTTGCTTATGCATAAGCCAAGATACATTGCTTGTATTCTAATTGTAGCTACGTAATATTTTGTTTTGTTTGAATAATGATTCTTGTTTTGTAACCACAAAGTACTGTAAGCCTGCCAAAATGAAAAGTATATATGATCAACTTCACAAGTAAATTTGGGATAAACACCTTCACTTTGGTGTCTGTTTTGTTTCTCCACCCCCTCTTCTGAGACCCCATGTTGGAGCTGGGCTCCGACACTGTCCTTCAACCAACTTACAATCTAATGAAAAGATGAACTCAATATGTGCAGGAAACTTGGTAACAATTCTATGTAATCTACAAATTATCATTATTTTCCCTTAGTGTTTGCTTGGGCAGCTCTGGGAATGGAGCACTTAATACTTGTCAAAGCCCCTCATTTCATCTTGAATATGCGCTCCCCCAGGTCCTACTTGGGCCTCTCAATTGTGTTCTAAACACTAGGGCAACACCTTGTGTAAATGTGCACTCAGTAAATGTTTGAAGAATGAAGAATGTCTGTCAAGTACAACCATGGAGCAGAGTTTTTAAAAGATTCTTTAAAGACGGTACTGTGTGGGACCTAACGGATCTAACAGAGACTTGACAGAGGCGAGAGGACATTTCTGTTCAGTGGTTCTGGTGGAGGTATTTTGCTGAGAATAATAAAGCCTCTGTGGGCATAAGTGATGCAGCATAGCCCAGCGGCTTCTGAGGAAATCAGTGTCTCCTGTCTCCTAAACATATTCCTTATGGAGACCATCGGCTCAGTTCCCACAGAACAAGCAGCTCTGCATCTTTCTCTCCTAATAAGTCATATCAAAGTCAGGTGACCGAGAATGAAGTCACTTATGAGTGACTCAAAAATATAATATTTCTAAAGGAGGGGTGTTGTGTATGAAGTAGATTACGCACAAGCTTCAGGGATTTATTAAAGTTAATAAATTGTTTAAAACTTTCCTCCCCAAGCATCCATGTGTAAAAGATAAAGATGAAATCCCCTAGTTAGTTAATGAATACGTTTATAAACATAACTTCTTCTACAATAATGATTTTTATTTAAACAGATATTTAGGTAGGTCTATTGTTATGGTATATTGTATCATAATGGGAATGTGTCCCTATACTTTCCCGCTAAAAATTATTCCTATTTGTCCTGCTCATCAATAGAAGAGGATTAACACTTAGCATTTTCTATTGTTTACCATAAGTAATTTTTCACACACATTTTCTCACTTAAGGAATTTAGGCATACCAGCATTTCTGGTTATGTTTTGGGTTTTGTTCCAGTACTGGAGGCATCATGCTAAATCCCTCAGGTTTTGTGATAACCTCTGAAGTTATTTCTACTCTGGCAATACAAGTAGTATTGTGGAAACATAGACACACATAGAAAAGGTGCTATGATAGGTTATTACATAAATGCCATCAAAATGGTAATGAAAATATGTACAATATTCTGTAATATGTTTTTAAGGTGTAGGTTTATCCTGATTCTGGGATAGTGTTTTTGAAAATTGTGATGGTAAATAAACTACTTACCAGCAGCTCTCACAGAGAGGCGTAGATTTCTGGTTTTGGTGTGGCCCTTTCTGCTCTTCATACTAGCACAGAGGCTGCAAAGAAAGCTCTTGGAAAAACTGGCTGTTGGTCTCCATTCACCACAAAATGGACCTGATATTCTGAATGTTGCCTTTCGCATATCTATGGCCTCATGAAGGAATCAAAATCCTGTGATCTCTCACAATTCATTTTCTTGTGATGGACATTTATAGAGGTCTGGGCCTGACCTGTTGGGAATATGCATCGTGCCTTTCCTCTGCAGCTGCTCTGGGACTCCTCAGTGTGCAAACACAACTCAAGGGCGACTGCTTGACTTCAACTGCAACAATGGAGAGTAGTTAATTTGCTGTTGGATTCATTAATGTCTTGGCAATCACCTGTTCCCAGCATGCAGCGAGAATATCAGCGTCCTCTCTTTTCTGGGATGTGGGAGAGCGAAGTTCAGAGTGAGATTTCTGCTAGGAAGTTGTGGGTGGCTGAAACCTCAAGACTGCCTTCTCTTCCCGCTAGGGAGAGAAGGTGTCAGGGTGGGTGTACACTTATTGGGATGGATTTCGCACGGCATATGAAGTTTTTCCTTCATGTTACATACTTTGCCAGATGGACAGATATCAGAAGCCACAATATTAAAGCATCCCCACTATCTTCAGCTGATCCACTCCTGCTAAGGGGTGATCCGTTACCAAACCCTGTATGACTTCATGCCGCTTAATTTTATGATCCTGCTGATGCTCATGACCTGGTGAAGAAATCGTTTGCTATGGAGTTTAAAAGTAGGGGAAAAAAAAGAATCATCAAACAGCTCTTTCGAGCACAGATGGAGAAAAGCCAACAAGCTTGAAAGTCTTGTAGTATTTTACTGCACAAAAATGAAAATAAAAGTATTAGATAAAGAGGTAAGTCTCTAAAACTTAAAATTTCCCATAATACAATGGGGTTTTCCTCATGCTTAGGAGAGACACATTAACAGTACTCCTAAAAGATCTTAGAATGATCAGCCATCAAGGAAAGGCAAAGCTAAAGCACATTTGATGAAGCACTTCACACATTCCAGGGTCGTCACAATAAAAGGAATGATAATGATGTGTTGTTAAGGGAGTGAGGAAATCAGAAGCTTTATTCACCACTCTTAATAATAAGGTAAGCTGGTTCCACTGGTCTGAAAATGATCTGTAACTTCTTCAGAAAGTTAAATATGGAGTTAACGATCCAACTCTTCCACTTCTACTTACAAAATCAAAATAAATAAAAAAGTTGTACACCAATGATTTGTACATGAATGTTCATATAATGTTCATAATATATATAATGTTCATATTATATATACGAATCTTATTCATATTAGTCAAAAAGTGAAAATGACCAGGCAGGTCTGTAATCTATCTACTCAAGAAGCTGAGGCAGGAGGATCACAAATTCAGGGACAACCTGGGCAAATTTGCAAGACCTTCTCTCAAAACAAAATTTTCAAAGGGTTGGGCTTTGGCTTAGTGGTAGAACATTGTTTAGTGTGCAGGAGGCTCCGGGTTCAATTTGCAGTATGACACCCACACAGACACATTGTAAAAATTACTATCCAGTGGAAAATGATCAAGGAAATGTGGCATTTTCATAAGATGGAAATCAGTCACAATAAGGAGGAATAAACTAAAATACTAATACAATCTACAATATAACTAAAAATTGCAAACATCCTAAGTTAAAGGAGTCAAATCCAAAAGGCGTATATGGTATTACTTCATTAAAAATATACACAGAAACTCGAGTGTATATACAGGTCTTTCCACATGTGAAGGAGAAACATAGAAATGGTGTTTATTTAAAACTTGGAATAAAGATTAATTAGGAAAATGCAAGTCAAAGTCACATTGCACATAGCAATTAACATTCACTAGAATTGGCTAGAGCTGAAATATTGAGGAAAAGGAGATTGACTTTTTTGGGTATAAGCTTTTTTTGGAGAGAAAAGTAATAAAAATATTCTGAAATACTTGTAGATTAGAGAACCCAGGTGAGGTCACAATGTGTCACATACTTAGCACAGTGTGCTTCCCTTGGTTGGAGGGGCACCACAGTGGTCATGAGACACTGTGTATGGAGAGAGCGCTCTTGTAATTGCTTCTGAAGAGTTCACATATTTCTACAACTAAGACATTTCCTAGAATGAAACCATTATCTAGTTCTAATCTCACTATACAGTCTGTCTCCCAACAAGCTACCTCAGGGCACTCTGGAACTCGTCGCTTCTCAGGCTGTGATTGATGAGCTTCAACATGGTGGTCACCACACAAAAGAACACAGAGACCAGGGTGTCCGTGTCCAGCCTTCTCTGGGCCTGTCATAGTGGAAGTTGGCTGTTCCATAAAAGACCACCATGACAGTGAGGGGGGACACACAGGCGGAGAAGGCCTTCCTCCTGCCCTGGGCAGAGGGAATCTCTAGGATGGCCGCCATGATGAGTGCGTAGGAGCCTACAGTGAAGAGGCAGGGGCTCAGGCCCATGGTGGCACTGACAACGTGGAGCGCAGACTTCTTGACAGAGGTGTCTGAGCAGGAGAGCTTCAGGAGCAATGGGGTGTCACAGAGAAAGTGGCTGATCTGGTGGGGTCCACACAGAGTGAGTGTGATGGCCAGCACCGTGTGTGTGACCAAATTCACCAGCCCACACAGCCAGGACCCAGTCATCAGGCCAACACAGACCTTCACACTCATGATGACTGGGTACTGAGGAGGACAGCAGATGGCCACACAGCAGTCATACTGGCCACACAGCCAGTAAGAAGCCTTCTGTGCAAGCACTTGTTACCAATAAGAAGATCTGGGAAAGGCAGCCCTTATAAGAAATGGCCTTCTTCTCCCAGAAGAAGTTCACCAGCAGTACTGGGAGAGTGGTGGATGTGTAGCAGACTTCCAAGAAGCTCAAATTGCTGAGGGAAAAGTACATTAGAGTGTGGAGACCAGGAATGACCCTGGTGGCCACTATTATGAGCATGTTCCCCAGGAGAGTGGTCACGTAAATGACCAGAAAGAGCAGGAAGAACCAGCCTTGTAAGTTGGAGTGGTTAGAAAATCCCAAGAAGATGAATTCAGTGACAAATGATTGATTGCTCATTTCCAATGTTGTCATAGCTACAAAACAGAGAAAAAAGAGACGATGATGAGAACCTACTGAGAGCACCCCAAACAGGATTGTTAATCTGCAGCAACATGGCAAATAATATCAAATGAAAAGCAGCCTGTAGACTGATAACCTGTGGAACTGGTCTCAGGGAATCAGACCCATGGAGCCGCACACATTTGCAGGGGTGATGGTGGGTGGGAGTAACCACAGAATTGCTAGAAGCCAACAGAAAGCCATTCGACCTCATCATGGGGTGAAGTCATTTCTCATTGTCTCAGTAATCTCTGTCTTCTGTTGTTTTTTTATGTAAACATTGAATTTTTGGAGAAGTTCATTTTCATTGCAAATGTTAAGCAAAAATTTACAAAACAGAGTCATCATATGCAGAAGAAGTCAGTGTTGCCTTCAGTGTTTTCCAATGTAGAGTTTTGCTCATTTTACATCAATCTTGATCTCTGTGTTCAGAAAGCCAGAAGTTAACTATTCCTGTACAATTCTGAAATTATCAGGGCCAGAGCAAAATAGAGAAAAGAAGTTGATGAAGTGGGGTTGGACTGACTATCTTAAGTATACAGGGAAGATCAGGGGAGTAGAAGGAAAATGAGAGGGCGGAGAGTTTTGGGAAGGGAGGAAATGTGAAAGGTCTTTAAGCAGATCATGTTATGTACACATGGAAGTCTACCACAGGGGACTGCACCTGTATCTATATGTAGAAAGCACCAGTCAGAAATTAACAGATAAATGACCCAAAGGAAGATCAGTAGAGAAAGTAGAATGGGGGCAGGAAGGGGAGGGAGATTGGGGGTGGGGACTGAATGGAGAAAATCAGATTCCATGCACGTAGGATCTTTTCCAAATCAACCCAACTTCTATGTATAACTATTATGCTCTAATAAAAAAATTTAAGAAGATGACATGATCCTATCAGCAAAGAGTGAGATTTGAATTCTTCTTGACCTATTTGTATACCTTTAATTTCTTTCTTTTGTCCAATGGCTCTGGTAATTTCAAGGACGAAGTTGAATAGAAGTGGTGAAAGAAGGGGGCACCCTGTCTTCTTCCAGTTTTTAGAGTGAATGCTTTCAACCTTTCTTCACTTAGAATTATGCTGCCTTGTGTTTAGCATAGATAGCTTTTACAATGATTTTAGAAAGTTCCTTCTGTCCCTAGTATTTCTACTGTTTTGACAGGTAGGGGTGCTATATTTTGTTAAATGCTTTTTCTGCATCTATTGAGATGATCAATAAACTTACACCTCTCTTAAATAAACTTAATCTCTCCCCTTTGGCTAAACATTCAGATCATCATCAGTCCTATAAATATTTTAATGAACATTTCCCTACATAAACATATGTGACCATTTTGAATTATCTCTTCAGAATAAAATTTAAATCTGACATAAAAGAATTTGTTGTGCAGTTTCTATTTAAAACTAGCTCATGGGAGACATTATATTAAGTGAAATAAGCCAAACACATAAAGAGAAATAGCAGCTTTTCACTTCTTTGTGCAAGCTAAAATGTTGATCTCAGAGAAGTAGGGAGTAGAGCAGTGGTTATTGGAGCCTGGGAGAGAATCACAAAAATCATTGTGAGTCTGATTTTTCAAAGACGCATGTGAAGGACTGCCTCTGATTGTGGTCTTTAAAAAAAAAATAAGAGTGGACTTTTAACAGGGTCCTCAGAAAATCTCTCTTCTCTCCTCAGTGGGCAGCAGGAGGTCCATGGGTGTGGCTGCCTAGGAGCTAGCTGTGGTGTGCAAATGGGCAGGACCAGGACAGCTGGAGAATCTCAATAATCACTTTTAGACTGCATTCTAGGTGAGGGCAGGCTGGAAACAGGCCATCCAGAAGGAAATGGCTTGAGCTATGAAAATGACAGAATCTGTGGATTTAAGAAACGGTTGTGGGTCTAATCCATTCATAACACCTATTCCCGGGGTCAGTCCACAGTTGCCACAGTTACCACAGGCCTGACCAGAACAACCCGGAGGGGGAGATGCACTCTGGCCTCCTGGCTTGGAGGTTTGGTCTGGGGCCAGCTGACCCATTGCTGCCGGCCTGAGATGAGGTGGGACACGAAGGTGGAAGGGAACAAGGGGGGAAGCATCCCTAGCTCATGGCAGCCAGAAGGTTAGGGCGGGGAAGGGGATGGGAGAAGACAGTTCGCAGGGGACAAGATGTGATTCTCCAGGGCATGTCCCTGGCCACACTCCACTTTCTCACACTCTTCTCAGTACAGTGGACCTTTCAGATAATTAACCCACAAAATGGATGGATCCACAGATTAGGTCACAAGTTTCACAGTCTAATAATTTCACCTCTGAACACTGCTACTGTGGATGACCCTGAGCTTTTGGTGGGGGGATACCTTATTTCTAAGCCATAATAGTCCCTAAAGTCCATGTGCTTTTGTTAGAATACCTTCATGTAATCTGGGAGAGTAATGTGGTGCCAAAACAAGATTAAAAGGAAATATCTTGTAACTGAAGATGTGACATTTGGAGATTGGGGAAAAGCTCTGAAGAGGAGCCCTGGGTGGATCACTTTAAAGTCCTTGTGACGAGGACACAAGAGGGCACCTGGTCTGTGGGGTAGCTGAGTGGCAGTGGGATGATTCATTAGAACAAAAAAAATGAGAAGGAGCATGTCTGGGGAGAGAAAATGAGGGAAAAATGTTGGGCCTGGAGTCTGGGTACCTGCGGGGTCTCCCTGAGAAGATTTCAGAAAGCAGCAGGACAGGTTCCCAGGAGATAGGCCTTGGAGTCATGGCTTAGAGTGACTGTAAAAGTCACAGGTGCTCATAAAGCCAAAAGAGAGCAGGGTGAGGAGAGAGGGCCTGATAGACTGTGCGAAAAAGAAGGTGTCCAGGAGGAGGCTCACCAGCTATCAGCAATCATTCTGCACCACATTGTCAAAGCTCTGCTCTCTGTACCAGGCCTTCTGCACTTCAGTCTAAAACCTCTGCTCCCTGCAACAATCCTTCTTCACCCCAGTCTCCAAGTTCTACTCTCTGAAACACTCTTTCTTCAACTCAGTCTCGAACATCTGCTCTCTACAACAGTCCTTCGGCACCTCAGTCTGTAAACTCTGCTCTCTGCAACAATCATTCTGCAAACAAGTCTCCAACCTCTGCTCTCTGTAACAGTCCTTCTGCACCTCAGTCTCCAAACTCTGCTCTATATAATATCCTTCTGCACACCAGTTTCCAAACTGTGATATCTGTAACAGGCCTTCTGCACCCCAGTCTCCAACCTCTGCTCCCTGCAAGAATCTTTCTGCACTCCAGTCTCCAAGTTCTGCTCTCTGAAAGAGTCCTTCTGCACCCCACTCTCGAACATCTGCTCTCTGCAACAGTCCTTCTGCACCTAAGTCTGAAAACTCTGCTCTCTGCAACAATCATTCTGCAACCAAGTCTCCAACCTCTGCTCTCTGTAACAGTCCTTCTGCACCTCAGTCTCCAAACTCTGCTCTCTATAATATCCTTCTGCAACCCAGTCTCCAAAATGTGATATCTGTAACAGGCCTTATGCAACCCAGTCTCCAAACTCTGCTCCCTGCAAGAATCCTTCTGCACCCCAGTCTCCAAGTTCTGCTCTCTGAAAGAGTTGTTCTGCACCCCACTCTCGAACATCTGCTCTCTGCAAAAGTCCTTCTGCACCTAAGTCTGAAAACTCTGCTCTCTGCAGCAATCATTCTGCAACCAAGTCTCCAAACTCTGCTCTCTGTAACAGTATTTCTGCACCTCAGTCTCCAAACTCTGCTCTCTGCAATGATCCTTCTTCTCCCAAGGCTCCAACCTCTGGTCTCTACAATGGGCCTACTGCACCCCAGTCTCCAACCTATTCTCTCTGCAATGATCTTTCTGCACCTCAGTTTCCAAACTCTACTATATGTAGCAGTTATTCTGCACCCTAGTCTCCAACCTCTGCTCTCTGTAAGATTCTTCTGCACCTCAGTCTCCAACCTCTGCTCTCTGTAACAGTCCATATGCACCCCAGTATCCAACCTCTGCTCTCTGTAACAATCTTAGGCACCTAAATCTCCAACTTCAGCTCTCTGAAAAGGTAATTCTGCACCCCAGTCCCCAAACTCTGTTCTCTGCAACAGTCCTTCTGCACCACAGTCTGCAAAGTCTGCTTTCTGTATCAGTTCTTTTGTACCCCAGTCTCCAACCTCTGCTCTCTGTAACAGTCCTTCTGCACCTCAGTCTACAACCTCTGCTCTTTGTAAAAGTCCTTCTGCAACCTAGTCTCCAACCTTTACTTTCTGCAACATTTCTTCTGCACCCCAGTCTCCAACCTCTACTCTCTGTAACAGTCTTTCTGAACCTCAGTCTCCAACCTCTGCTCTCTTAAACAGTCCTTCTGCACCACATTCTCTAATCTCTGCTCTCTGCAACAGTCCTTCTGCACTCCAGTCTTCAATATCTGCTTTCTGCAACAGTACTTCTCACTCCAGTTTCCAAACTCTGCTTCCTGCAATGATCCTTCTTGACCCCAGTCTCAAACGTCTGCTCTCGGCAGAGTCCTTCTGCACCAGAGTCTCCAACCTCTGATTTCTGTAACAATCATTCTGCACCTCAGTCTCCAAACTCTGTTCTCTGCAAGGGTCCTTCTGCATAACAGTCTCCAACTTCTACTCTCTTTAACAGTCCTTCTTCACCTCAGTCTGCAACCTCTGCTCTCTCTAAGATTCTTCAGCAACCCAGTCTCCAAACTCTGCTCTCTGTAACAGTGCTTCTGCACACCAGTCTCCAACCTCTGATCTCTGCAACGATCCTTCTTCACCAAAGTCTCCAACCTATGCTGTCTGCAACAGTCCTTCTGCACCCCAGTCTCTAACATCTACTCCCTGCAAAAGTCCTTCAGCCCCTCAGTCTTAAAACTCTGCTCTCTTCAAAGACCCTTCTGCACCCCAGTCTCCTACTTCTGCTCTCTGTAACAGTCTTTGCACCTCATTCTCATAACTCTGCTCTCTGTGAGATGCTTCTACAACCTAGTTTTTAAACTCTGTACTCTGTAACAGTTTTTCTGCACAACAGTCTCCAAACTCTGCTCTCGGTAACAGGACTTTTGCAAGCCAGTCTCCAATCTCTGCTCTCTGAAACAGGCCTTCTGCAAACCATTCTACAACCTCTTCTCTATGCAACGATTCCTCTCCCCCCAGTCTCCAAACTCTGCTCTCTGCAACAGTCCCTTTGCACCCCAGTCTCCAATCTCTGCTCTCTGTAAGATCCATCTGAACCCCAGTCTCCAAACTCTTCTCTCTGTAACAGTCTTTCTGCACCACAGTCTCCATCACATGCTCTCTGCAACATTCCTTCTGCAGCACAGTCTCCAACATCTGCTCTCTGGAACAGTCCTTTTGCAGCCCAGTCTCCAACCTCTGCTCTCTGCAACAGTCCTTCTGCACCTCAGTCTCCTACCTCTGCTCTCTTTAACAGTCTTTCTGCACTCCAGCCTTCAACCTCTGCTCTCTGCAACAGTCCTTCTGCACCCCAGTCTCCAACCTCTGCTCTCTGCAACCATACTTCTGCACCCCAGTCTTCAAACTCTGCTCTCTGCAACAATCCTTCTGGACCCCAGTCTCCAACTTCTACTCTCTGGAAGAGTCCTTCTGCACCACAGACTCCAACCTCTGTTCTCTGTAAGATCCATCTGCACTCCATTTTTTAAATTCTGCTCTTTGTAACATTCCTTCTGCAAACCAGTCTTTAACCTCTGCTTTCTGCAAGTGTCCTGCAGCACCACAATCTCCAACCTCTGTCCTCTGCAACAGTCCTTTTTCTCCCCAGTCTCCAACATCTGCTCTTTGTAACAGTCCTTCAGGAACCCAGTCTCCAAACTTTGCTTTCTTTATCAGTCCTTCTGAACACCAGTCTCAAATCTCTGCTCTGTGTCTCTATTTTTATGCACCTCAGCCTTTAACCTGTGCTCTCTGTAACTTTCCTTCTACACCCTATTCTCCAAACTGTGCTCTCTGTAACTGTTTTTGTACACCGCGGTCTCCAAACTCTGGTCGTTGTAACGGTCCTATTGCACCCCAATTTCCAACATCTGCTTTCTGTAACAGTCCTTCTGCACCTCATTCTCCAAATACTGCTCTTTCTAACAGTACTTCTACACCTCAGTCTCCAACCTCTACTCTCTGTAACAGTCCTTCTGCACCTCAGTTTGACACCTCTCCTCTCTGCATGGTCCTTCTGCACCTCAGTCTCCATCCACTGCTCTCTGTAACAGTCCACCTGCACCTCAGTCTCCAACCTCTGCTCTTTTTAAGATTTTTCAGAAACCCAGTCTCCAAACTCTGCTCTCTATAACTGTCCTTCTACACCACAGTCTCCAACCTGTCCTCTCTGTAACAGTCTATCTGCACCTAAGTCTCCAAATTCTGCTGTTGGTAAGATGCTTCTGCACCCCTGTATCCAACCTCTGCTCTCTGTAACAGGACTTCTGCACCTCAGTCTCAAACCTCTGGTCTCTGCGACAGTCCTTTTCCAACCCAGTCTCAAACCTCTACATCAATCCTTATGCACACTAGTTACCAACATCTGCTCTCTGCAACAGTCCTTCTGCACCTCAGTCTTAAAACTCTGTTATCTGTAAGATCTTTCTGCAACCCAGTCTTTAAACTCTGCACTTTGTACCTGTCCTTGTGCACAACAGTCTCCAACTTCTGCTCTCTGTAACAGGCCTTCTGCACCCCAGTCTCCAACCTCTTCTCTCTGAAACGATTCTTCTCCACCCCGGTCTCCAACATCTGCTCTCTGCCACAGTCCATCTGAACCCCAGTCTCCAAAGTATTCTCTCTGTAACAGTCTTTCTACACCCAAGTCTCCAAATTCTGCTCTCTGTAACAATCCTTCTGCAACTCAGTCTCCAACCTCTGCTCTCTGTAACAGTCCTTCTGAACCTCAGTCTACAAAATGCACTCTGTAAAAGTCCTTCTGCACCCCAGGATCCAACATCTTCTCTCTGAAACAGTCCTTCTGCACCTCAGTCTGAAAACTCGGCTCTCTGCAAAAATCTTTCTCCACCCGACTTTCCAAACTTTGCTCTCTGTAACAGTCCTTCTGAACCTCAGTCTACAAAATGCACTCTGTAATTTCCTTCTGCAACCCAGTCAGAAAATTTTGCTATCTTTAACATTCCTTCTGCCACCTCAGTCTACACACTCTGCTCTCTGTAACAGGCCTTTTGCACCCCAGTCTCCAATCTCTGCTCTCTGTAACAGGCCTTCTGCACCCCAGTCTCCAAACTCTTCTCTCTGTAAGGAGCCTTCTTAACCTCAGTCTCCAACCTTTGCTCTGTGCAACAGTCCTTCTGCACCCCAGTCTTCAACTTCTGCTCTCTGTAACAATCCTTCTGCACCTAAGTCTCCAACCTCTGCTTTCTGTAACGGTCCTTCTGCACCCCAGTCTTCAACTTCTGCTCTCTGTAACAATCCTTCTGCACCTAAGTCTCCAACCTCTGCTTTCTGTAACGGTTCTTCTGCACCCCAGTCTCCACACTCTGTTCTCTGCAACAGTCCTTCTGCACCCCAGTCTCCAACCTCTGCTCTCTGCAACAGTCCTTCTGCACCACAGTCTCCAACCTCTGCTCTCTACTACAGTACTTCTGCACCCCAGTGTCCAACATCTGCTCTCTGTATCAGTCCTTTTGCACTTCAGTCTCCAACCTCTGCTCTCTGCAGAAGTCCTTTACTCCCCAGTAACCAAAATCTTCTCTGTGTAATGATCCTTCTGCACCTTAGTTTTTAACCTCTGCTCTCTGCAATGATCCTCCTGCACCCTAGTCTCCAAACTCTGATCTTTGTATAAGTCTTTCTGCAACACAGTCTCCAACCACTGCTCTCTGAAATGATGCTTCTGCACCTCAGTCTCCAACATCTGCTCTCTTTAACAGTCTTCTGCACCCCTGTTTCCAACATCTTCTCTGTGCAACGATCCTTCTTCTCCCCAGGCTCCAGTCTCTGCTCACAGCAACGGTCCTTATACACCCCAGTTTCCAAACTCTGCTCTCTGTAACAGTCCTTTTGCACCTCAGTCTCTAAACTCTGCTCTCTGCAACAGTCCTTATGCACCCCAGTCTCCAACCTCTGCTCTCAGTAACAGTTCTTCTGCACCCCAATATCCATACTCTTCTCTCTATAACACTCCCTCTGCACCCCAGTCTCCACCCTCTACTCTCTGTAAAAGTCTTTCTGCACCTCTGTTTCCAACCTATATTCTCTGTAAGATCCTTCTGCCACACATTCTCCAAATTCTGCTCTCTGTAACAGTCCTTCTGCACCCCAGTCTCCAAATTTTGCTCTCTGTAACATGCCATCTGCACCCCAGTCTTCAACCTCTGCTCTCTGTAACAGGCCTTCTGCACCCAAGTCTCCAATCTGTGCTCTCAGCAACGATCCTTCTGCACCCCGGTCTCAAAACTCTGCTCTCGGCAATAGTCCTTCTGCACCCCAGGATCCAACATCTGCTCTCTGCAACAGTCCTTCTGCACCTAAGTCTGAAAACTCTGATCTCTGCCACAATCCTTCTTCACCCCAGTTTCCAACCTTTGCTCTCTGTAATAGTCCTTCTGAACCTCAGTCTCCAAAATGCTATCTGTAAGATCTTTGTGCAACCCAGTCTCGAAATTGTGCTATCAGTAACATTCCTTCTGCACCCCAGTCTCCAAACTCTGCTCTCTGTAACAGGCCTTCTGCACCCCAGTCTCCAATCTCTGCTCTCTTTAACAGGCCTTCTGCACCCAAGTCTCCAACCTTTTCTCTCTGTAACGATCCTTCTTCACCTCAGTCTCCAAACTCTGGTCTCTGCCACAGTCCTTCTAGACCCCAGTCTCCAATCTCTGCTCTCTGTAACAATTCTTCTGCATCTCAGTCTCCAACCTCTTCTTTCTGCAACGGTTTTTCTGCACCCTAGAATCCACCCTCTGTTCTCTGCAACAGTTCTTCTGAACCCCGGTCTCCAAACTCTGCTCTCTGTAACGGTCCTTCTGAACCCCAGTCTCAAACCTCTGCTTTGTGTATCAGTTCTTCTGCATGCCAGTCTCCAACCTCTGCTCTCTGTATCAGTCCTTTTGCACCTCAGTCTCCAACCTCTGTTCTCTGAAGCAGTCTTTTTACACCCCAAGACAAAACTCTGCTCTGTGTAACGATCCATCTGCACCATAGTTTCCAAACTCTGCTCTCTGCAACGATTCTTCTGCACCCCAGTATCCAACCTCTGTTCTCTGTATCAGTCCTTCTGCACCACAGTCTCCAAACTCTGCTGAGTGCATCAGTCCTTATGCACCAAAGTCTCCAAACTCTGCTCTCTGCAACATTTCTTCTGTACCCCAGTCTCCAACCTGTACTCTCTGTAACTGTACTTTTGCAACTCAGTCTCCAACCTCTGCTCTCTGTAACAGTCCTTCTGCACCCCAGTCTCCAACATCTGCTCTCTGCAAGGATCCTTCTTCTACCCAGTCTCCAACCTCTGCTCTCTCTAAAAGTCCTTTTGTATCGCAGTCTCCAACCTCTTCTCTTTGTAATGGTCCATCTGCACCCCAATTGCTAACCTCTGCTTTCTATAAAAGTCCTTTTGAACCTCAGACTCCAAACTCTCCTCTCTGTAACATTCCTTCTAAACCTCAATCTTAAACCTCTGCTCTCTACATCGATCCTTCTACACCCCAGTCTCCAAACTGTGCTATCTGTAACAATCCTTCTGAACCAAAGTCTCCAACATCTGCTCTCTGTAACAGCTCTTCTGCAACCCAGTCTCCAAACTCTGCTATTTGTAACAGTCCTTCTGCACCTCAGTCTCCAACCTCATTACTCTTCAACGGACCTTCTGCTACCCAGTCTCCAACCTCTGCTCTCTGCAAGGATCATTCTGCATCCCAGTCTCCAATGTCTGCTCTCTGCAACAGTCCTTCTACACCCCAGTCTCCAACCTCTGCTCTCTGCTACAGTTCTTCTGCATCCCAGTCTCAAACCTCTGCTCTCTGCAACATTTCTCCTGCACCCCAGTTTCTAACCTGTGCTTTCTGTAACTATCCTACTGCACCCTGGTCTCCAAACTCTCCTCTCTGTAGCGATCCTTCTGCACCTCACTCTCCAACTGCTGCTCTCTGTAATAATCTTTCTGCAGCCCAGTCTCCAAACTCTGCTCTCTGCAACAGTCTTTCTGTACCCCATACTCCAAGCTCTGCTCTCTGTAACAGTCCTTCTGCACATCAGTGTCCAAAATCTGCTCTCTGTAACAATCCTTCTGCACCTCAGTCTCCAACCTCTGCTCTCTGCAATGATCCTTCGGCAAAACAGTCTCCAACCTCTGCTCTTTTTAACAGTTCTTCTGAACCCCAATCTCCAAACTCTGCTCTCTGTAAGACTCCTTCTGCACCCCAGTCTCCATCCTCTGCTCTCTGTAAGAATCCTTTAACACCCCAGTCTCCAACCTCTCCTCTCTGTAAAAGTCCTTCTGCACCTCAGTATCCAACCTCTGCAATCTGTAACTGTCCTTCTACACCCCAGTCTCCAACCTCTACTCTCTGAAACGATCCTTCTGCACCTTAGTCTCTAATCTCTGAACTCTGTAACAGACCTTCTTCACCCCAGTGTTCAACATCTGCTCTCTGCAACGATCCTTCTTCCCCCAAGCTCCAAGTTCTGCTCTCTTCAACGGTTATTCTGCACCCCAGTTTTCAACCTCTGCTCTTTGTAACAGTCCTTCTGCACCTCCTTCTCCAAACTCTGCTCTCTGCAAAAGTCTTTCTGCACCCTAGTCTGTAACCTCTGCTCTCGGTAACAGCTCTTCTGCACCCCAATCTCAAAATTCTGCTCTCTGTAACACTCATTCTGCACCCCAGTCTCCACACTCTGATCTCTGTTACAATCCTTCTGGACCTCAGTCTCAAACCTCTGCTCTCTGTATCAGTTCTTCTGCACCTCCGTCTCCAAATTTGTTCTCTGCAATAGTCCTTCTGCACCCCAGTTCCAAACTCTGCTCTCTGCAACATTTCTTCTGCACCCCAGTCTCCAACCTCTGCTCTCTATACAGTTCTTCTGCACCCCAATCTCCAAACACTGCTCTCTGTATCACACTTTCTTCACCCCAGTCTCCATCCTCTGCTCTCTGTAAGAATCCTTCTGCACCCCAGTCTCCAACCTCTGCTCTCTGTAAATGTTTTTCTGCACCTCAGACTCCAACCTCTGCTCTCACTAACGGTCCTTCTGAACCCCAGTCTACAACCTCTGCTCTCTGTAACGATCCATCTGAAACTTAGTCTCCAACCTCTGCTCTCTGTAACAGTTTTTCTGGACCCTAGTCTCCAACATCTGCTCTCTGAAAGGATCCTTCTTCTACCCAGTCTCCAACCTCTTCTCCTTGTAACGGTCCTTCTGCTCCCAATTGTCAGCCTCTGCTTTCTGTAACAGTCTTTCTGCACCCCAGTCTCCAACCTCTTCTCTCTAAAACGATCCTTCTGCAACTCAGACGCAAACTCTGCTCTCTGCAATAGTGCTTCTGCACCCCAGTCTCGAGACTCTGCTCTCTGGAATATCATTTTCATCTCAGTCTCCAAACTCTGCTCTTTGTAGCAGTTCATCTGCTCCCCAGTATCCAAACTCTGCTCTCTTTAAAAGTCCTTCTGCACCCCAGTCTCCAAACTCTGCTCTCTGTAACAGTCCTTCTGTACCGCAGACTCCAACCTCTTCTCTCTATAATGGTTTTTCTACACGCGAATTGCCAAACTATGGTTTCTGTAACAGTCCTTCTGAGCCTCAGATTCCAAACTCTGCTCTTTGTAACAGTCCTTCTAAGCCTCAGTCTAAAACCTCTGCTCTCTGCAACGATCCTTCTGCACCCCAGTCTCCAAACTGTGCTATCTGTAACAATCCTTCTGCACCTCAGTCTCCAACCTCTGCTCTCTGTAAAAGGTCTTCTGTAACCCAGTCTCAAACTCTGCTCTCTGTAACAGGCATTCTGCACCCCAGTCTCCAAACTCTTCTCTCTGCAACGATCCTTCTGCACCTCAGTTTTCAACCTCTGCTTTTTGTAACAATTTTTTTGCAACTCAGTCTCCAACCACTGCTTTCTGTGACAGTCCTTCTGCACCCCAGTCTCCAACTTCTGCAATCTGCAGAGATTCTTCTTCTACCCAGTCTCCAACCTCTGCTCCCTGTAACAGTCCTTTTGTATTGCAGTCTCCACAATTGCCATCCTCTGCTTTCTGAAAAAGTCCTTCTGCACCCCAGTCTCTAACCTCTTCTCTCTGCAATGATCATTCTGCACTGCAGTCTCTAAACCCTGCTCTCTGCAACAGTCCTTCTGCACCCCAGTCTCCAGACTCTGCTATCTGTAAAATCAATTTGCATCCCAGTCTCCAAGATCTGCTCTCTGTAAAAGTCCTTCTGCACCACAGTATCCAACCTCTGCTCTCTGGAAAAGTTTTTCTGCACATCAGTCTCCAATCTTTGCTCTTTTTAATGGTCCTTCTGCACCCCAGTATTCAAGCTCTGCTCTCTGTAACAATCCTTCTGCACCTCAGTCTTCAATGTCTGCTCTCTGTAACAGTCCTTCTGCACCCCAGTCTCCAACATCTGCTCTGTGCAACGGTTCTTCTGCACACCAGTCTCCAAACTATGCTCTCTGTAACAATCCTTATGCACCTCAGACTCCAACCTCTGCTCTCTGTAACAGTCATTCTAAGCCTCAGTCTGAAACCTCTGCTCTTTGCAACGATCCTTCTTCACCCCAGTCTTCAACCTCTGTTCTTGGTAACAGTCCTTCTGCACCTCAGTCTCCAACCTCTGCTCTCTTCAACAGTCCTTCTGCAACCCAGTCTCCAAGCTCTTCTCTCTGCAACAGTCCTTTTACACCCCAGTCTCCAACCACTGCTCTCTGCAAGGATCCTTTTGCATCCCAGTCTCAAACGTCTGCTCTCTGCAACAGTTTTTCTGCACCCCAGTCTCCAACCTGTGCTCTCTGTAACTGTCCTGCTGCACCCCAGTCTTCAACCTCTGCTCTCTGTTGCTATCTTTCTGCACCTCAGTCTTCAACCTCTGCTCTCTGCAAGATCCTTCTCCACCTCAATCTCCAAGTTCTGCAATCTGTAACGGTCTTTCTGTACCCCACTCTCCAACATCTGCTTTCTGAAACGATCTTTCTGCACCTTAGTCTCCAACCTCTGCTCTCTGTAACAAACCTTCTGCACCCCACTCTCCAAACTCTGCACTCTGTAACAGGCCTTCTGCAACACAGTTTCCAACCTTTTCTCTTTGCAAGATCCTTCGTCACCTCAGTCTTCATCCTCTCCTCTCTGCAACTGTCCTTCTGAACCCCAGTCTCCTTCCTCTGCTCTCTGTAAGAATCCTTCTGCACCCCAGTCTCCAACCGCTCCTCTCTGTAACAGTCCTTCTGCACCTCAGTGTCCAACCTCTGCTCTTTGTAATGAACCTTCAGCACCTCAGTATCCAACCGCTGCTCTCTGTAACAGGCCTTCTGAACCCCATTCTCCAACCTTTGCTTTCTGGATCAGTCTTTTTGCACACCAGTATCCTAACTCTGCTCTCTGTAACAGTCCTTCTGTACCGCAGTCTCAAAACTCTGCTCTCTCTAACGGTCCTTCTGCACCCCAGTCTCAAACGTCAGCTTTCTGTATCAGTTCTTCTGCACCCCAGTCTCCAACCTCTGCTCTCAGTAAGAGTCCTTCTGCACCCCAGTCTCCAACTTCTGCTCTCTGCAACATTTCTTCTGGACCCCAGTCTCCATCTGTGCTCTCTGTAACTGTCCTTCTGCACCCCAGTCTCCAACCTCTGCTCTCTGTAACGATATTTCTGCACCACTGTCTGAAATCTCTACTCTCTGCAATGATCCTTCTGCCCCTCAGAATCCAACCTCTGTTCTCCGCAATGATCCTTCTGCACCCCAGTCTCCAACCTCTGCTCTCTGTAAAAGTTCTAATGCACTTCAGTCTCCAAACTCTGCTCTCTGTAACAATCCTTCTGCACCTCATTCTCCATCCTCTGCTATCTGTAACAATACTTCTGCACACCAGTCTCCAACCTCTGTTCTCTGTAACAGGTCTTCTGCACCCCAGTCTCAAAACTGTGCTCTCTGTAAGAGGCCTAATGCACCCCAGTCTCCAACCTCTTCTCTCTGCAATGATCTTTCTCAACCTCAGTCTCCAACCACTGCTCTCTGCAACAGTCTTTCTGCAACCAAGTCTCCAACCTCTGCTCTCTGTAAGATCCTTCCTCACCCCGGCCTCCAAACTTTGCTCTCTATAACAGTCCTTCTGCACTTCAGTCTCCAATTTATGTTCTCTTCTACAGTCCTTCTGCACCCCAGTATCCAACCTCTGTTCTCTGCAACAGTCCTTCTGCACCCGAGGCTCCAAACTCTGCTCTCTGTAACAGTTCTTCTGTACCGCAGTCTCCAACCTCTGCTGTCTGTAACTTTCCTTCTGCACCCCAGTCTCCAAACTCTAATTTACATATCAGTTATTCTGCACCCAAGTCTCCAACCTCTGGTCTCTGTAACAGTCCTTTTTCACCTCAATCTCCAACCTCTGCTCTTTGCAACAGTTCTTCTGCAGCCCCGTCTAAAACCTCTGTACTCTGTAAGATCGTTATTAACCCCGGTCTCCAAACTTTGCTCTCTATAACAGTACTTCTGCTCCTCAGTCTCCAACTACTGCTCTATGCAACATTACTTCTGCACCCCAGTCTACAAGCTCTATTCTCAGCAAAAGTCTTTCTACACCCCAGGCTCAAAACTCTGCTCTCTGTCACAGTCCTTCTGTACCGCAGTCTCCAACGTCTGCTTTCTGTAATGGTTCTTTTGCACCCGAGACTCCAAATTCTACTTTCCATATCAGTCCTTCTGCACCTCAGTCTCCAACCTCTGCTTTCTGCAACAGTCCTTCTGCACCCCAGTCTCCAAGCTCTTCTCTCTGCAACAGTTTTTCTACACCCCACTCTCCAAACTCTGCTCTCTGCAACGATCCTTCTGCATCACAGACTTTAACATCTGCTCTCTGCAACAGTCCTTCTGCACCCCAGTCTCCAACCTCTGCTCTCCGCTACAGTCCTTCTTCACCCCAGTATCAAACCTCTGCTCTCTGCAACATTTCATCTGCACCCCAATCTCCAACCAGTGCTCTCTGCAACTGTCCTGCTGCACCCCAGTCTTCAACCTCTGCTCTCTGTAACAGGCCTTCTGCACCCCAGTATTCAAACTCTGCTCTGTGTAATAGTCCTTCTTTTTTTTTATTTTTATTTTTTTTCTTCTTTTTTTTTTATTGGTTGTTCAAAACATTACAGAGCTCAAGACATATCATCTTTCATACAATCGACTCAATTGGGTTTTGAACTCCCCAAATACATAATACAGACTCACTTCTGTTACATACTCACATTTTTACATAATGGCATATTAGTGACTGTTGTATTCTGCTACCTTTCCTATCCCCTACTATCCCCCCTCCCCTCCCCTCCCCTCCCAACATCCCTCTCTACCTCCTCTGCTGTTGTTCAATTCTCTCCCCTTTTTTCCCCCCACCCCCTTGCCCCTCATAACCTCTTATTATTTTGTGTATCACTGAAGGTCTCCTACCATTTCCATATGTTTTCCCTTCTCTCTTCCTTTCTCTCCCCCCATTCGTCTTAGTTTACTGTTAGTCTTTTCCTCATGCTCTTCCTTCCTGTTCTATTCTTAGTGGCTCTCTTTATATCAAAGAAGACATTTGACATTTGTTTTTTAGGGCTTGGCTAGCTTCACTTAGCATAATCTGCTCTAATGCCATCCATTTCCCTGCAAATTCTATGATTTTGTCGTTTCTTAGTGCTGCATAATAATCCATTGTGTATAGCTGCCACAATTTTTTTATCCACTCATCTATTGAAGGGCATCTAGGTTGGTTCCACAGTCTAGCTATTGTGAATTGTGCTGCTATAATCATTGATGTGGCCGTATCCGTATAGTGTGCTCTTTTAAGGTCCTCAGGGAATAGTCCAAGAAGGGCAATAGCTGGGTCAAATGGTGGATCCATTCCCAGCTTTCCCAGGAATCTCCATACTGCTTTCCAAATTGGCCTCACCATTTTGCAGTCCCACCAGCAGTGAACAAGTGTGCCCTTTTCCCCACATCCTCGCCAACACTTATTGTTGTTTGACTTCATAATGGCTGCCAATCTTACAGGAGTGAAATGGTATCTTAGGGTGGTTTTGATTTGCATTTCTCTGATTGCTAGAGATGTTGAGCATTTTCTCATGTGCTTGTGGATTGATTGTATGTCCTCCTCTGAGAAGTGTCTGTTCAGGTCCTTGGCCCATTTGTTGATTGGATTATTTGTTATCTTATTGTTTAATTTTTTGAGTTCTTTGTACATTCTGGATATTAGGGCTCTGTCTGAGGTGTGAGGGGTAAAAATTTGTTCCCAGGATGTAGGCTCTCTATTTACCTCTTTTACTGTTTCTCTTGCTGAGAAAAAACTTTTTAGTTTAAGTAGGTCCCATTTGTTTATTCGTGTCATTAACTCTTGGGCTACGGGCATTCTATTAAGGAATTTGGAGCCCGACCCCACAATATGTAGATGGTAGCCAACTTTTCCTTCTATCAGACGCAGTGTCTCTGTTTTTATATCTAGCTCCTTGATCCATTTTGAGTTAACTTTTGTGGCTGGCGAGAGAAAGGGATTTAATTTCATTTTGTTGCATATGGATTTCCAATTTTCCCAGCACCATTTGTTGAAGATGCTATCCTTCCTCCATTGCATGTTTTTAGCCCCTTTATCAAATATAAGATAGTTGTAACTTTGTGGATTAGTCTCTGTGTCCTCTATTCTGTACCATTGGTCCACCTGCCTGTTTTGGTACCAGTACCATGCTGTTTTTGTTACTATTGCTTTGTAGTACAGTTTGAGCTCTGGTATCGCTATACCTCCAGATTCACACTTCCTGCTTAGAATTGCTTTTGCTATTCTGGGTCTTTTGTTTTTCCATATGAATTTCATGATTGCTTTATCTATTTCTACAAGAAATGTCTTTGGGATTCTGATTGGCATCGCATTAAACCTGTAGAGAACTTTGGGTAATATCGCCATTTTGATGATGTTAGTTCTGCCTATCCATGAACAGGGTACATTTTTCCATCTTCTGAGATCTTCTTCTATCTCTCTCTTTAAGGTTCTGTAGTTTTCATTGTATAAATCTTTCACCTCTTTTGTTAGGTTGATTCCCAAGTATCTTATTTTCTTTGAGGATATTGTGAATGGAGTGGTTTTCCTTATTTCCATTTCAGAGGTTTGTTGCTGATATACAGGAATGCCTTTGATTTGTGCGTGTTGATTTTATATCCTGCCACTTTGCTGAATTCATTTATTAACTCTAGCAGCTTCTTTGTAGATCCTTTTGGGTCTGTTAAGTAAATTATCATGTCATCTGCAAATAGCGATAATTTAATTTCTTCTTTTCCTATTTTTATGCCTTTAATTTCTTTTGTCTGTCTAATTGCTCTGGCTAGTACTTCGAGAACTAAATTGAATAGAAGTGGTGATAGAGGACATCCCTGTCTTGTTCCAGATTTTAGAGGGAATGCCTTCAGTTTTTCTCCGTTTAGGATGATGCTAGCCTGAGGTTTAGCATATATAGCTTTTACAATGTTGAGGTAAGTTCCTGATATCCCTAGTTTTTCTAATGTTTTGAACATAAAGGGATGTTGTATTTTGTCAAATGCTTTTTCTGCATCTATCGAGATGATCATATGGTTCTTGTCTTTAAGCCTATTGATGTGGTGAATAGCATGTATTGATTTCCGTATATTGAACCAGCCTTGCATCCCAGGGATGAATCCTACTTGATCATGGTGCACAAGTTTTCTGATATGTTTTTGTATTCGATTCGCCAGAATTTTATTGAGAATTTTTGCATCCAAGTTCATTAGAGATATTGGTCTGTAGTTTTCTTTCTTTGAAGTGTCTTTGTCTGGTTTTGGGATCAGGGTGATGTTGGCCTCATAGAATGAATTTGGAAGAGCTCCTTCTTTTTCTATTTCTTGAAATAGTTTGAAAAGTATTGGTATTAGTTCTTCTTTGAAGGTTTTGTAGAACTCCGCTGTATACCCATCAGGTCCAGGGCTTTTCTTGGTTGGTAGACTTTGGATGGCTTCTTCTATTTCTTCCTTTGTTATTGGTCTGTTTAAATTGTGTGTGTCTTCCTGTCTCAATCTGGGCAAATCATATGCCTTAAGAAATTTATCGATATCCTCGCTATCTTCTATTTTATTAGAATATAGGGTTTCAAAATACTTTCTAATTATCTTCTGTATTTCTGTAGTGTCTGTTGTGATATTGCCTTTTTCATCCCGTATATTAGTAATTTGAGTTCTCTCTCTTCTTCTTTTTGTTAGCATAGCTAAGGGCTTGTCTATCTTATTTATTTTTTCAAAGAACCAACTTTTAGTTTTATCAATTTTTTCAATGGTTTTTTTTGTTTCAATTTCGTTTATTTCTGCTCTAATTTTAATTATTTCTTGTCTTCTACTACAATTGCTGTTGTTTTGTTCTTCCTTTTCTAGGTTTTTGAGGTGTAGTGTGAGTTCATTTATTTGTTGGTTTTTTCTTTTTTTGATGAAAGAACTCCAGGATATGAATTTCCCTCTTAAAACTGCTTTCATTGTGTCCCATAGATTGCGGTATGTTGTGTCTGTATTATCATTTGACTCTAAGAATTTTTTTATCTCTTCCTTTATGTCTTCTGTAACCCATTGATCATTCAATAACATATTGTTCATTTTCCATGTGGTGTAGGATTTTTCCTTCCTTTTTTTATCATTGATTTCCAATTTCATTCCATTATGGTCAGATATGGTGCATGGTATTATCTCCACACTTTTATATTTACTAAGATTTGCCTTATGGCATAATATATGGTCTATTTTTGAGTAGGATCCATGTGCTGCTGAGAAGAACGTGTATCCACTTGATGATGGTTGGTATATTCTATATATGTCAGTTAGGTCTAGGTTATTGATTGTGCTGTTGAGTTCTATAGTTTCTTTATTCAGCTTTTGTCTAGAGGATCTGTCTAATGGCGAGAGCGGTGTGTTGAAGTCACCCGTAATTATTGTGTTATGGTCTATTTGACTCTTGAACTTGAGGAGCGTTTGTTTTATGTAGATTGCAGCTCCATTGTTTGGTGCATACAAATTGATAATTGTTATGTCTTGTTGGTGGATGGTCCCTTTTAACAGTATATAGTGTCCTTCTTTATCCTTCTTAATTAACTTAGGTTTGAAGTTGATTTTATTTGATATGAGTATGGCCACTCCTGCTTGCTTCCGAGGGCCATATGAGTGGTATGATTTTTCCCAACCTTTTACCTTCAGCCTGTGTATGTCTTTTCCTATCATATGAGTCTCCTGAAGGCAGCATATTGTTGGATTTGTTTTTTTGATCCAGGTTGCTAGCCTATGTCTCTTGATTGGTGAGTTTAGGCCATTAACATTTAAAGTTACAATTGAGATATGATTTGTACTTCCAGTCATGCTTCTTTATTTATTTATTTTAGTTTGGCTAGTTTTACTTTTTTGGTTATTTTCCTCCTCCTTTACTGAGATACCTCTTGTTGTTAGTTTTGGGCACTATTTTTCAATTCCTCTTCTTGTAGTATATTGCTCAGAATGCTTTGCAGTGCTGGTTTTCTTGCTGCAAATTCTTTTAGCTTTTGTTTATCGTGAAAGATTTTAATTTCGTTGTCAAATCTGAAGCTCAATTTTGCTGGATACAGTATTCTTGGTTGAAATCCATTATTTTTCAGCGTTTGAAATACATTGTTCCAGGATCTTCTCGCTTTCAAAGTCTGTGCTGAGAAATCAGTCGTTAACCTAATTGGTTTACCCCTGAATGTAATCTGTCTCTTTTCTCTGGTAGCTTTTAATATTCTCTCCTTGTCCTGTATGTTGGCTATCTTCATAATTATGTGTCTTGGAGTTGGTCTATTATAGTTTTGAATGTTTGGGGTCCTGTAGGCTTCCAGGATTTGGCAATCCATTCCATCTTTCATCTCTGGGAAGTTTTCTACAATTATTTCATTTAATATGCTGTCCATTCCTTTGGTTTGAATCTCTGTGCCTTCTTCTATCCCGATGACTCTTAAATTTGGTTTTTTAATGACATCCCATATCTCTTGAATAGATTGCTCATGGGATTTAAGCATCTTTTCTGTGTTGACTATACTCTTTTCAAGTTGATAAACCTTGTCTTCATTATCTGATGTTCTGACTTCTACTTGATCAAGTCTATTTGTAATATTCTCGTTTGAGTTTTTAATTTGGTTTATAGTCTCCTGCAATTCTAGGATTATAGTTTGATTCTTTTTTAAGATCTCTATCTCCTGGTAGAGCTCGTTCTTTGCCATTTGAATTTGTTTGTTTAATTCATTTTCAAAATATATTTTTATTGCTTGGACTTTCTGTCTCATGTCTTCTCTAATATTCCTTTCCATTTGAGTTAGGTATGCCTTGAGTTCTTTCCCTATCCCTGCTTCTGATGTTTCTATGTCCTCTTGTAGAATTAAGTTGTCTTGCATTGTTTGTACTCCTTTTTTCCCTTGTTTTCTCATGTTGTCCCCGTTGCTTTCCAGCTCTATTTGATTGTCGTGTTTCTACTCTCTTCTATAGATTTGTTTTGGTTCTGTATTACTCTGATGCCTCTCTTTAGTGTTGTTAAATTATGCCTGCTAACGTGGATTCCACTGTGAAGGAAGATCCGACGTCCGAGCTCCAGTGACGACACTACTTTGCTATGACCGGCCCCAGTTCCTTGCCTGGGTATCCTGATGAGGTGGTGTGACTGGACTGTCTCTGTTTGATTTCAGCTCCCAGTCGCGGCAGGCAGGCGGTCTCTAGCCGCCCAGTATCACAGGCCGAGGGCGGGTGATCGGTCACCTGCGGCCGGGTGTTCTCCTACCGCCCAGCTATGCGGGCAGTGGGTGAACTGTCGCCGGCGGGCCTGCAATTTCCAGCTGCCCAGTCTCGAGGGCCTTGCCTCTAGCCTCCTGGTTTCTCCTGCTAGCCTTCTGTAGCCGCAGGGCAGGCCGCACGAATCAGTGGGCCTGTATCTCCGGGGTCCCACAGTTGGCAATTGGGATCCCAGTCACTCTGTCCTTTGGATTTTTCCTGCTTGCCCCTCCCCCAGCTCTAGCTAGACAGGTTTCCTTTTGGCTGCAGATGGGTAGGGGGGGTTGCAGGTCAGGTGCCTCTAGTTCCCCCCCTAGTCTTTATGCAGGCTCACTCTGATTCTCCCTCCCCCGGCAAGCCTAGGAGAGAATTTATGCGAGTTCCCAATGTATGGGGGATGGGCTGAGTGCCACACACCTGTTTTGTTGTTGAGATCTGTCGGAGAATGGCAGCGGATATATCAGCTGTTCAATATGCTGACTGCTGATTCCCTTGGTGGAGTGTCCGATGTGGGGGATGGGACTGTACCGCTTCCTTCCCTGTCTAAACTCCCGTACTCAGCCCGGGGGTCAGTGCGGGCTTGGCTGGTGGGATTCCACCTGATCGCAGCCGAGCCTCTCCCTGCTTGCTAATTAATGGCTTCCCTGGGGCGCCACGCCTTCTGTAGCCGCAGGGCAGGCCGCACGAATCCGTGGGCCCTGGATCTCCGGGGGTCCTTCTTTTACCCCAGTCTCCCACATCTGATCTCTGCAACGGTCCTTCTGCACCCCAGTCCTCCAAACTCTGCTCTCTGTAACAGTCCTTCTGTACGGAAGTCTCCAACCCGTTCTCTCTATAACGGTCCTTCTGCACCCAAATTTTCCAACCTTTGCTCTTTGTAACAGTCCTTCTAAGCCTCTCTCTGCAACAATCCTTCTAAACAACCATCTCCCAAACTGTGCCATCAGTAATCAATCCTTCTGCACCCCAGTCTCCAACATCTGCTCTCTGTAACAGGTTTTCTGCAACCCAGTCTCTAAACTCTGCTCTCTGTAACAGGCCCTTCTACACCCCAGTCTCCAACCTCTGTTCTCTGTAAAAGTCCTTCTACACCCCAGTCTCCAACCTCTTCTCTCTGCAACAATCCTTCTGCATCCCAGTCTCCAAAGTCTGCTCTCTGTAAGATCCTTCTGCACACTGTTATCCAAACATTGCTCACTGTAACAGCCATTCTGCACCTCAGTCTCCAAACTCTGCTTTCTGTAACAGTCTTTCTGCACCTTAGACTCCAACCTCTGCTCTCTGTAACAATCCTTCTGCATCCCAGTCTCCAAACTCTGATCCCTACAACAATTTTTTTGCACACCAGTCTTCAACATCTGCTCTCTGCAAAAGTCCTTCTACACCCCAGTCTCCAACATCTGCTCCCTGCAACAGTCCTTCGGCACCTCAGTCTTAAAAGTCTGCTCTCTGCAACAATTTTTGTGCACCCCAGTCTCCAAACTCTGATTTCTGTAACAGTCTTTCTGCACCTCAGTCTCCAACCTCTGCTCTCTGCAAGATCCTTCTGCACTCCAGTTTCTAAACTCTGCTCTTTGTAATATTCCTTCTGCTCCCAAGTCTCCAACTTCTGTTCTCTGTAACAGTCCTTCTGCTCCGCAGTCTCCAACCTCTGCTCTCTGAAACAGTCATTCTGTCCCGCAGTCTGCAACCTGTGCTCTCTGTAAGGGATTTTCTACACCCAAGTCTCCAACCTCTGCTCTCTGCGACAGATCTTCTGCACCCAGTCTCCAACCTATGCTCTCTGCAACAGTTTTTCTGCACCCAAATCTTCAAGGTCTGCACTCTGAAACAGTCCTTCTCCACACCAGTCTCCAAACTCTGCTCTCTGTAACAGTCCTCCTGTAGTGCAGTCTCCAAAATCTTCTTTCTGTAACAGTCCTTCTGCTCCCCAGTCTTCAAACTCTGCTTTCTGTATCAGTACTTCTGCACCCCAGTCTCCAACCTCATCTCTCTTTAACAGTCCTCCTGCACCCAAGTCTCAAACCTCTGCTTTCTGCAACAGTCATTCTACACCCCAGTCTTCAACTGTGCTATCTGCAACAGTCTTCTGCACCCCAGTCTCCAACCTCTGCTCTCTTTAACAATCCTTCTGCACCTCAGTTTCAAAACTCTGCTCTCTACAATGGTCCTTCTACACCTCAGTCTCTAAACTCTACACTCTGTAACAGTCCTTCTGCACCACAGTCTCCAACATCTGCTCTCTGTAAGATCCTCTTGCAACCCAGTCTGTAAATTCTGCCCACTGTAACAGTCCTTCTGCATTCTTTGTCCAACCTCTCTTCTTGTAACAGTCCTTTTACACGCCGGTCTCAAACCTCTGCTCACTACAACGAACCTTCGGGACCCCAGTCTCAAACCTCTGCTCTCTGCAACAGTCTTTCTGCACCCGTCTCCAATATCTGCTCTCTGCAAAAGTTTTTCTGCACCTCAGTCTTAAAACTCTGTTCACTGCAAGGATCATTCTGCACCCCAGTCTCCAACATCTTCTCTCTGTAACAGTCCTGCTGTACCCCAGTCTCCAAACTCTGCTATTTGTAAGATCCTTCTGCAACCAAGTCTCCAAACTCTGCTGTCTGTAACAGTCCTTCTGCACCCCAGTCTCCAAACTCTGCTCTGTGTATCAGGCCTTGTGCACCCCATTCTCCAACCTCTGCTCTCTGTAACAGTCCTTCTGCACCTAAGTCTCCAAACTCTGCCTCTGTAACAATCCTACTGAAAGGCAGTCTCAAACCTCTACTCTCTGCAACAGTGCTTCTGCACCAAAATCTACAACCTGTGCTCTTGGCACCAGTCCTTCTACATTCCATGTCCAAACTCTGCTCTCTGTAACAGGCCATCTAAACCCCAGTCTCCAACCTCTGCTGTCTGTAACAGTCAACCTGCACCTCAGTCTCCAACCTCTTCTCTCTGTAACAGGCCTACTGTACGCCAGTCTCCAAACTCTGCTCTCTATAGCAGGCCTTCTGCACCCCAGTCTCCAAAATCTGGTTTCTGCAACGATCCTGCTGGACCCCAGTCTCCAACCTCTGCTCTCTGCAATGATCCTAATGCACCCCAGTCTCCAACCTCTGATCTCTGCAACAGTCCATCTGCACCTCAGTCTCCAAATTCTGCTCTCTATAAGATGCTTCTGCACCTCGGTATCCAACCTCTGCTCTCTGCAGCAGTCTTTCTGCACCCCAGTCTCCAACCTCTTCTCTCTACAAGAGTCCTTCTGCACACTGGTTACCAACATCTGATCTCTGCAACAGTCCTTCTGCACCCCAGTCTCCAACATCTTCTCTCTGCAACAGTTCTTCTGCACCTCAGTCTGAATACTCTACTCTCTGCAACGACCCTTCTGCACCCCAGTCTCCTACCTCGGCTCTCTGTAACAGTCCTTCTGCACCTCAGTCTCCCAACTCTGCTCTCTGTAAGATCCTTCTTCAATCCAGTCTTTAAACTCTGCACTTTATACCTGTCCTTCTGCACAAGAGTCTCCAACTTCTGCTCTCTGTAATAGGACTTCTGCAACCTAGTCTCCAATTTCTGCTCTCTGTAACAAGCCTTGTGAACCCCAGTCTCATACCTCTTTTATCTGCAAGGATTCTTCTCCAACCCAGTCTCCAATATCTGCTCTCTGCAACAGTCCTTTTAAACCCCAGTCTCCAAACTCTGCTCTCTGTAAGATCCAACTGAACCCCAGTCTCCAACCTATGCTCTCTGTAAAAGTCCTTCTGCACCCAAGGCTCCGAACTCTGTTCTCTGTAACAGTCCTTCTGCACCTCAGTCTCCAACCTCTGCTCTATGTAACAGTCCTTCTGCACCCCAGTCTCTAAAATCTGCTTCCTGCAAAAGTCCTTCTGTACCCCAGTCTTCAACTTCTGCTCTCTGCAACAGTCCTTCTGAACCCTAGTCTCCAAAGTCTGCTCTCTGCAACGATCCTTTTTGACCCCAGTCTCCAACCTCTGCTCTCTGCCACAGTCCTTCTGCATCACAGTCTCCAACTTCTGCTCTCTGTAAGATCCTTCTTCACTCCAGTTTCCAAACTCTGCTCTCTGTAACATTCCTTCTCCACCCAAGAATCCAACTTCTGTCCTCTTCAACAGTCCTTCTGCTTTCCAGTCTCCAAGATCTGCTCTCTGTAACAGTCCTTCTGTACCGCAGTCTCCAACTTCTGCTCTTTGTAACAATCCTTCTACACCCAGGTCTCCAACTTCTGCTTTCTGTATCAGTCTGCCTGAACCCCAGTCTCCAAAATCACTTCTCTGTATCTATCCTCCTTCACCTCATTCTTCAACCAATGCTCTATTTAAGAGTCCTTCTGCACACCAGTCTCCAACCTCTGCTCTCAATAACAGTCCTATACCGCAGTCTCCAAACTCTGCTCTCTGTAACGATCATTCTGCACCCCAATTTCCAAACTCTGCTTCCTGTAACATTCTTTCTGTACCGGAGTCTTCAAACTCTGTTCTCTGTATCAGTCTTTCTACACCCCAGTCTCCAACCACTGAACTCTGTAAAAGTCCTCCTGCACCTCAGTCTTAAAACTCTGCTCTCTGCAAGATCCTTTAGCAACCCAGTATCCAAACACTGCTCTCTATAACAGTCCTTCTGCACCCCAGTCTCCAACCTCTCCTCTCTGAAACAGTCCTTCTGCACCTCAGTCTTCAACTTCTGCTCTCTGAAAAATCATTCTGCACCCCTGTCTCCAAGCTCTGCTCCTTGCAACGATCTTTCTGCACCCCTTCTCACACTTCTGCTCTATGTAACAGGACTTCTGCACCTCAGTCTACAATCTCTGCTCTCTGCAACAGTCCTTCTGCACCCCAGTCTCCAAAATCTGCTCTCTGCAACAGTCCTTCTATTCTGCAGTCTCCAACCTGTGCTCTCTGTAACGGTCTTTCTGCACACCAGACGCCAATCTCTGCTTTCTGTATCAGTCCTTCTTCACGCCAGTCTCCAACTTCTGCTCTCTCTAAGAGTCCTTCTGCACCTCAGTTTCCAATCTCTGCTTTCTGCAACAGTCCTTCTGCACCCAAGTCTCCAAACTCTGCTCTCTGCAACTGTTTTTCTGTACTGCAGTCTCCAACATTTGCTCTTTGTAACTGTCTTTCTGCACCCCAGACTCCAATCTCTGCTTTTTGTATCAGTCCTTCTTCACCCAGTCTCGAACTTCTGCTTTCTCTAAGAGTCCTTTTACACCAAAGTCTCCAACCTCTGCTCTCTGCAACAGTCCCTATGCACTCCAGTCTCCAACCTCTGCTCTCCACAACAGTCTTTTTGCACCCCAGTCTCCATCTCTGCTCTCTGCAACAGTACTTCTGAACCACAGTCTCCAACGTCTGCTCTCTGTAAGATCCTTCTGTACACCAGTTTCCAAACTCTGGTCTCTGTAACATACCTTTCCAACCCAGTCTTTAACCTCTGCTTTCTGCAAGTGTCCTGTGGCACCCTAGTCTCCAACCTCTGTCCTCTGCAACAGTCCTTCTGCTAACCAGTCTTTAACATGTGCTCTCTGTAACAGTTTTTCAGTACCGCATTCTCCAAACTCTGCTCTCCATTACTTGTCCTACAGCACCCGAGTCTCCCTACTCTACTTTCTGTATCAGTCCTTCTGAACCCCAGTCTAAAACCTCTGCTCTTTGTATCTATGCTTCTGCACCTCAGACTCCAACCTGTGCTCTCTGAAACATTCATTCTGCACCCGAGTCTCCAAGCTCTGCTCTCAGTAATAGTTTTTTCTATACCGAAGTCTCCAAACCCTGGTCTCTGTAACTGTCCTTCTGCACCCCAATTTCCAAACTCTGCTTTCTATAACAGTGTTTCTGCACCTCAGTCTCCAAACTCTGCTCTCTGTAAAAGTCCTTCTACACCTCAGTTTCCAACCTCTACTCTCTGTAACAGTCCTTCTGCACCTCAGTCTGACACTTCTGGTCTCTGCACGATTCTTTTGCACCCCAGTCTACGAACACTGCTCTCTGTAACAGTCCAAATGCACCTCAGTCTCCAACCTCTGCTTTCTGTAAGATCTTTCAGCAACCCAGTCTCCAAACTCTCCTCTTTGTAACAGGCCTTCTTCACGAAAGTCTCCAAACTCTGCTCTCTGTAGCAGGCCTTCTGGACCCCAGTCTCCAACCGCTGCTCTCTGCAACGATCCTTCTGCACCCCAGTCTCCAACCTCTGCTCTCTGCAATGATTCTACTGCATCCAAGTCTCCAACCTCTGATCTCTGCAACAGTTTTTCTGCACCTCAGTCTTCAACCTCTGCTCTCCGTAAGATCCTTCTGCACCCCTGTATCCAAACTCTGCTCTCTGTAACAATTCTTCTGCACCCAAGTCTTCAAACTCTGCTCTCTGTAACAAGACTTCCGCACCTCAGTCTCCAACCTCTGCTCTCTACAACAGTCTTTCTGCACCCCAGTCTCCAACCTCTGCTCTCTACAACACTCCTTCTACACCCTAGTTACAAACATCTGCCCTCTGCAACAGACCTTCCGCACCCCAGTCTCTACCATCTGCTCTCTGCAACAATTCTTCTGCACCTCAGTCTGAAAACTCTGCTCTCTGCAACGAACTTTCTGCACCCCAGACTCCAACATCTGCTCTCTGCAACAGTCCTTCTGCAATACAGTCTCCAACCTCTGCTCTCTGTAAGGGTCCTTCTGCAGCACAGTCTTTAAACTCTGCACTCTGTAACAGTCCTTCTGCAAAACAGTCTCCAAGCTCTTCTCTCTTTAACAGGTCTTCTGCACCCCAGTCTTAAAACTCTGCTCTCTTTAACAGTCCTTCTGTACCGCAGTCTCCAACCTCTGCTCTCTGTAACACTCCTTTTCACCTCAGTCTCCAAACTCTTCCCTCTGTAACAGTCCTTCTGCACCTCAGTCTCCAAACTCTGCGCTCTGCAAAAGTCTTTCTGCACCCCAGTATACAAATTCTGCTCTCTGCAACAGTCCTTCTCCATGCCAGTCTCCAACCTCTGCTGTCAGTAACAGTCTTTCTGTACTGTAGTCTCCAAGCTGTGCTCTTTTTAATGGCCTTTCTTCACCAAAGTCTCCAACCTCTGCTCTGTGTATCAGTCCTTCTGCACGCCAGTCTCCAACATCTGCTCTCTGTAACAGTCCTGCTGCACATAAGTCTCCAACCTGTGCTTTCTGCAACAGTCTTTCTACACCCCAGTCTCCAACCTCTCCTCTCAGCAACAGTCCTTCTACACTGCAGTCTCCAACCTCTGATCTCTTCAACAGTCTTTCTGCACCCCAGTCTCCAACTTCTGTTCTCTGTAACAATTTTTCTGCACCTCTTTCCCCAAACTCTGGTCTCTGCAATCGTCCTTCTGAACCCCATTCTCGAACTTCTTCTCTCTGTAACAATCATTTTGCACCCCAGTCTCCAACCTCTGTTCTCTGCAACGATCCTTTTACAACCCAGTCTCCAAACTCAGCTCTCTGCAAAAGTCTTTTTTCACCCCAGTATGCAACATCTACTCTCTGAAACAGTTCTTCTCCACCCCAGTCTCCAACCTCTCCTCTCTGTAACATTTCTTCTGTACTGCTATCTCCAACCTCTGCTCTCTGTAAGGATCCTTATGCACCCCAGTCTCCAAGTTCTACTTTCTGTATCAGTCCTTTTGCACCCCAGTCTCCCACATCTGCTCTCTGTAATAGTCCTTCTGTACCTCAGTCTCCAAACTCTGCTCTCTGCAAAAGTTTTTCTGCACCCCAGTCTCCAACATCTGCTGCCTGCAACTGTCCTTCTGCACCCCAGTCGCCAACCTCTGCTCTCTGTAACAATCCTTCTGTACCTCAGTCTCCAACATCTACTCTCTGTAACAGTCCTTCTGCATCTCAGTCTCCAAATTTTGCTCTTTGCAACAGTCCTTCAGAACCGCTGTCTCAAATACTTGTCTCTGCAACAGCCCTTCAACACCCCAGTCTCCAACTTCTGCTCTCTGCAACGAACCTTCTTCACCCCAGTCTCCAACATCTGCTCTCTGCAACAGTCCTTCTGCACCTCAGTCTATAAACTCTGCTCTCTGCAACGATCCTTCTTCACCTCAGGTCCCAAACTCTGATCTCTGCAATGGTCCTACTGAACCCCAGTATCCAAACTCTGCTCTCTGTAACAATCCTTCTAGACCCCAGTCTCCAACATCTGCAATCTGAAAAAGTTCTTCTGCACCCCAGTCTCCAACATCTGCTCTCTGCAACAGTCCTTCTGCACCTCAGTCTAACAACTCTGCTCTCTGAAACGATCCTTGTGCACCCCAGTCTCCAAACTCTGCACTCCGAAACAGTCCTTCTCCACCTCAGTCTCCAAACTCTGCTCTCTGTAACAGTCCTCCTGTAGTGTAGTCTTCAAAATCTGCACTCTGTAATTGTCCTTCTGCACCCCAGTCTCTAACCTCTGCTTTCTGTATCAGTTCACCTGTACCCCAGTCTCCAACCTCTGCTCTCTGTAACAGTCCTTCTGCACCTCAGTCTCCAAACTCTGCTGTCTGCAACAGTCCTTCTGCAACAAAGTCTCAAACCTCTGCTTCGTGCAACAGTCCTTTTGCTCCTCTTCTCCAAACTCTGTTCTCTGTAACAGTGCTTCTGCACACCAGTCTCAATACTGGGCTCTCCACAACGATTCTTCTGCACCACAGTCTCCTTCCTCGGCTCCCTGCAACAGTCCTTCTCCAACCCAGTCTCCTACCTCTGCTCTCTGTAACAGTTTTCCTGTAGTGCACTCTCTAAAATCTGATCTATGTAACGGTCTTTCTGCACCCCAGTCTCCAATCTCTACTCTTTTTAACAGTCCTTCGGCACACCAGTCTCCAAACTCTGCTCTCTGCAACGAACCTTCTGGACCCCAGTCTCCAAAGTCTGCTCTCTGCAACAGTGTTTGTGCACCACAATCTCCATTCTCTGCTCTCTGTAAGATCCTTCTGCACTCCAGTTTCCAAACTCTGCTCTCCGTAACATTTCTTCTTCACCCCAGTCTCCAACCTCTGTCCTCTGCAACAGTCCTTCTGCTCCCCTGTCTCCAAGATCTACTTTCTGTAACAGACATTATGTACTGCAGTTTCCAACTTCTGCTCACTGTAAGTTCCTTTAGCAAACCAGTCTCCAAACTCTTCTCTCTGTAACAGTCCTTTTGCACCCCAGTCTCAAAACTCTGCTCTCTGTAACAGTATTTCTGCATCTCATTCTCCAACCTCTTCTTGCTGCAACAGTCTTTCTGCTCCCCAGTCTCCAAGATCTGCTCTCTGCAACAGTCCTTCTGTACCGCAGTGTCCAACCTCTGCTCTCAGTTTCGGTTCTTCTACACCCCAGTCTCCAAACTCTGCTTTAGGTATCTGCCTGTCTGAACCCCAGTATCCAACCTCTGTTCTCTGTGTCCATGCTTCTGCACCTCAGTCTCCAACTTGTGCTCTCTGTAAGAGTAATTCTGCATCCCAGTCTCCAACCTCTGCTCTCGGTAACAGTCCTAAACCACAGTCTCCAAACTCTGCTCTCTTTAACGGTATATCTGCACCCCAATTTCCAAATAATGCTTCCTGTAACAGTCCTTCTGCACCTCAGTCTCCAAACTCTGCTCTATGAAACAGTCCTTCTACACCCCAGTCTCCAACATCTGGTCTCTGCAACAGTCCTTCTGCATTACAGTCCGAAAACTCTGCTGTCTCCAACGAACCTCCTGCACCCCAGTCTCCTACCTCAGATTTCTGTTACAATCCTTCTGCACCTCAGTCTCCAACCTCTGCTCTCTGTAACATCCATCCAAACCCCAGCCTCTTACCTCTGCTCTCTGTAACAGTTCTTCTGCAGCTCAGTCTCCAACTTCTTTTCTCTGCAACAGTTCTTCTGCACCCCAGTCTCCAACATCTGCTCTCTGTAACAGTCCTTCTGCACCTCAGTCTCCAAACTCTGCGATCTGCAACAACCTTCTGCACCCCAGTCTGCAAACTCTGCTCTCTGCATCAATCTTTCTGGAAGCCAGTCTCCAACATCTGCTCTCTCCAACCGTCCTTCTGCACCACAGTCTCAAACCTGTGTTCTCTGTAAGATCTTTCTGCATTCCAGTTTCCAAACTCTGCTCTCTAACATTCCTTCTCCACCCCAGTCGCCAACTCTGCTTTCTGCAAGGGTCTTGCGGCACCCCTGTATCCAAACTCTGTTCTCTGCAACAGTCCTTCAGCTCCCCAGTCTCCAGTATCTGCTCTCTGTAACAATCCTTCTGTACCGCAGTCACCAAACTCTGCTCTCTGTAACGGTCCTTCTGCACCCCAGTCTCCAACCTCTGCTTTCTGTATCAGTCCTTCTGAAACCCAGTATCCAACCTCTGCTCTCTTGTCTATCCTTCTGCACCTCAGTCTCTAACCTGTGCTTTCTGTAACAGTCCTTCTGCACCCAAGTCTTTCACCTCTGCTCTCTGTAACAGTTCTTCTATACCGTAGTCTCCAAACTCTTCTCTCTGTAACGGTCTTTCTGCACCCCAATTTCCAACCTCTGCTTTCTGTAACAGTCCTTCTGCACCTCAGTCTCCAAACTCTGCTCTCCGTAAAAGTCCTTCTACACCTCAATCTCCAACCTCGGCTCTCTGTAACAGTACTTCTGCACCTCAGTCTGAAACCTTTGAGTACACGATCTTTCTGCACCCCAGTCTCCAACCACTGCTCTCTGTAGCAGTCCACCTGCACCTTATTATACAACCTCTGCTCTCTGTAAGATCCTTCAGCAACCCAGTTAAAACTCCGCCCTCTGTAACAGTCCTTCTGCACCCCAGTCTCCAATCTCTCCTTTCTCTAGAAGACCTTCTGCACACCAGTCTACAAATCTGCTCTCTGTAGAAGGCCTTTGGCACCCCAGTCTCCAAACTCTGCTCTCTGCAACTATCCTTCTGCACCCTAGCATTTAAACTCTGCTTTCTGCAATGATCCTACTGCACCCCAGTCTCCAACCTCTGATCCCTACAACACTCCTTCTGAACCTAAGTCTCAAAAATCTGCTCTCTGTATCATCCTTCTGCACCGTTGTCTCCAACCTCTGCTCTCTGTAAAAGTCTTCCGCACCCCAGTCTCCAACCTCTTCTCTCCAGAACAGTTCTTCTACACCCCAGTCTCCAAACTCTGCTCTCTGCAAAGTCCTTCGGCACCCTAGTTACCAACATTTGCTCTCTTTTACAGTCCTTCTGAACCCCAGTCTCTAACATCTGCTCTGTGTAACTGTCCTCCTGTACTGCAGAATCCAACTTCTGCTCTCTGTAACGGTCTTTCTGTACCCCAGACTCCAATATCTGCTTTCTGTATCAGACCTTCTGCACCCCAGTCTCCAAACTCTGCTCTCTATAACAGTCCTTCTGCACCTCAGTCTTCAACCTCTGCTCTCTGCAATGGTCCTTCTGCACCTCAGTCTCCAACCTCTACTCTTTGTAACAGTGCTTCTGCACCTCAGTCTCCAAACTCTGCTCTCTGTAAAAGTCCTTAATCTCCTCAGTCTCCAAACTCTGCTCTCTGTAACAGGCCTTATGCACCCCAGTCTCTGACCTCTGCTCTTTTTATCAGTCCATCTGCACGCCAGTCTCGAACGTCTGCTCTCTGCAACTATCCTTCTGCACCCCAGTCTCCAAACTCTGTTCGCTGCTACAGTCCTTGTGCAACCCAGTCTACAACATCTGCTCTCTGCAACATTTCTTCTGTACCTCAGTCTGAAAACTGTGCTCTCTGCAATAATCCTTCTGCACCCAAGTCTACAAACTCTGCTCTCTGTAACAGTCCTACAGCACCTCAGTCTCCAACCTCTGCTCTAAGCAACAGTCCTTCTGCACCCCAGTCTCCAACCTCTGCTTTGTGTAAGGATACTTCTGCACAACAGTTCCGAACCTCCGCTCTTTGTAACAGTCCTTCTGCACCTCAGTCTCCAAACTCTTTTCTCTGTGAGATACTTCTGAAACCCAGTCTCCAAAGTCTCCTCTATGTAACAGTTCTTCTGCACCCCAGTCTTTAAACTCTGCTCTCTGCAACAGTCCTTCTGCACCTCATTTTCCAACCTCTGTTTTCTGCAACAGTCCTTCTCAAACAAATTTCCAACTTCTGCTCTTTGCAACATTAATTCTCCATCCCAGTCTCAACCCGTGCTCTCTGAAAAAGTCCTTCTGCACCCAAGTCTCGAACCTCTGCTCTCTGCAACGATCCTTCTGTACCTCAGTCTCGAAACTCTGCTCTCTGCAATGATCTTTCTGCACCCCATTCTGAAAACTCTCCTAGCTGCAACAGTCTTTGTGAACCCCAGTCTCCAAAATCTGCTTCCTGCAACAGTTCTTCTGTACCTCAGTCTGAAAACTGTGCTCTCTGCAATAATCCTTCTGCACCCAAGTCTACAAACTCTGCTCTCTGTAACAGTCCTACAGCACCTCAGTCTCCAACCTCTGCTTTAAGCAACAGTCCTTCTGCACCCCAGTCTCCAACCTCTGCTTTGTGTAAGGATACTTCTGCACAACAGTTCCGAACCTCCGCTCTTTGTAACAGTCCTTCTGCACCTCAGTCTCCAAACTCTTTTCTCTGTGAGATACTTCTGAAACCCAGTCTCCAAAGTCTCCTCTATGTAACAGTTCTTCTGCACCCCAGTCTTTAAACTCTGCTCTCTGCAACAGTCCTTCTGCACCTCATTCTCCAACCTCTGTTTTCTGCAACAGTCCTTCTCAAACAAATTTCCAACTTCTGCTCTTTGCAACATTTATTCTGCACCCCAGTCTCAACCTGTGCTCTCTGAAAAAGTCCTTCTGCACCCAAGTCTCGAACCTCTGCTCTCTGCAACGATCCTTCTGTACTTCAGTCTCGAAACTCTGCTCTCTGCAACGATTTTTCTGCACCCCATTCTGAAAACTCTCCTAGCTGCAACAGTCTTTGTGAACCCCAGTCTCCAAAATCTGCTTCCTGAAACAGTTCTTCTGTACCTCAGTCTGAAAACTCTTCTCTCTGCAATAATTTATCTACACCCTACACTCCAATCTCTGCTTTTTGTAACAGTCCTTCTGTACCTCAGTCTCCAATCACTGCTCTCTGCAACAGTCCTTCTATACCCCAGTCTCCATACTCTGATCGCCCTAATGATCCTTCTGAACCCCAGTCTCCAATCTCTCTTCTCTACATCAGTTCTGATGCACCCAGACTCCAACCTCTGCTCTCTGTAACAGTCCTTCTGTACCACAGTCTCCAACTTCTGTTCTCTATAAGGGTCTTTATGCACCCAGTATCCAACCTCTGCTTTCTGTATCATTCGTTTTTAACCACAGTGTCAAAACTCTGAACTCTGTAACCGTCCTTCTGCAACTCAGTCTGCAACCTCTGCTCTCTGCAGCAGTCCTTCTGCACCCCAGTCTCAATCCTCTGCTCTCGGCAACAGTCATTTTTCACCCCATTCTCCAAAATCTGCTCTCTGCAACAGTCCTTCTCCACCCCAGTCTCCAAACTGTGGTCTCTGTAACAGTCCTTTTGAACCGTATTCTCCAACCTCTGCTCTCTGTAAGGGTACTTCTGCACACGAGTCTCCAACCTCTGCTTTCTGTGTCAGTCCTTCTGCATCCCAGTCTCCAACCTCTGTTCTGGCTATCTTTCCTTCTGCACCTTAGTCTCCAAACTCTGCTCTCTGCTGCAGTCTTTCTGGACGCCAATCTCCAACCTCTACTCTCTGCAACAGTCTTTGTACATCCCAGTCTAAAACCTCTGCTCTTTGCAACAGTCCTTCTGCACCCCAGTCTCCAACCTCTGCTCTCTGTAACAATCCTTCTGCACCTCAGTCTCCAACCATTGCTCTCTGCAAAGATCTTTCTGCACCCCAGTCTGAAACCTCTGCTAGCTGCAACAGTCCTTGTGAACCCCAGTCTCCAACATCTGCTTACTGCAACAGTTCTTCTGTACCTCAGTCTGAAATCTCTACTCTCTGCAATAATCCATCTGCACCCCAGTCTCAAAACTCTGCTCTCTGCAAAGGTCCTTCTGCACCTCAGTCTCCAACCTCTATTCTCTGTAACAGTGCTTCTGCACCTAAGTTTCCATTCTCTTCTCTCTGTAAAAACCTTCTGAACTTCAATCTCCCACCTCTGCTCTCTGTATCAGTCCATCTGCACCCCGGTCTCTAACGTCTGCTCTCTGCAACGATCATTCTGCAACCCAGACTCCAACCTCTGCTCCCTGCAACAGTCCGTGTGCAACGCAGTCTACAACATCAGCTCTCTGCAACAGATCTTCTGTACCTCAGTCTGAAAACTCTGCTGTCTGCAACGATTTTTCTGGACCCGAGTCTCCAACCTCTGCTCTCTGTAACAGTCCTTCTGCACCTCAGTCTTCAACCTCTGCTTTCAGCAGCAGTCCTTCTCCACCCCAGTCTACAACATCTGCTCTCTGCAACATTTCCTCTGCTCCCCAGTATCAAACCTGTGCTCTCTGTAAAAGTCCGTCTGCACCCCAGTCTCCAAACTCTGCTCTTTGTAACGATCCTTCTGCACCTCAGTCTCGAACATCCGCTCTCTTTAAATGTCGTTCTGCACCTCAGTCTCCAAACTCTTTTCTCTGTTAGACTCTTCTAAAACCCAGTCTCTAACGTCTGCTCTCTGTAACAGTCTTTCTGCACCCCAGTCTTTAACCTAAGCTCTCTGTAACGGTCCTTCTGCACCCCAGTCTCCAACATCTGCTTTCTCTATCAGTCCTTCTGCACCTAAGTCTCCAACCTCTGCTTTCTGCAACAGTCCTTCAGCAACCCAGTCTCCAAACTCTGCTGTCTGTAATGATTCTTCTGCACCCTAATCTCGAACCTCTGCTCTCTGCAACGATCCTTCTGCACCTCAGTCTCCAACCTTTGCTCTCTGCAAAGATCCATTGGCACCCCAGTATCAAAACTCTGCTCGCTGCAACAGTCTTTGTGAACCCCAGTCTTCACCATCTGCTCTCTGAAGCAGTCTTCTGTACCTCAGTCTGAAAACTCTGCTCTCTGCAATAGTCCATCTGCACCCCAGTCTTCAACCTCTACTCTCTGTAAAAGTCCTTCTGTACCTCAGTCTCCAATCTCTACTCTATGCAACAGTCCTTCTGCACCCCACTCTCCAAACTCTGCTCTCTGTAACAGTCCTTCTGCACCTCAGTCTTTAAACTCTGCTCTCTGAATAAAACTTCTAAAACCCAGTCTAAAACTCTGCTCTCTGTAACAGTCCTTCTACACCCCAGTCTCCAACCTCTGCTTTCTGTATCACTCCTTCTGCACAACAGTTTTTAAAGTCTGCTCGCTGTAACAGTCTTACTGCATCTCACTCTGCAACTTCTGCTCTCTATAACAGGCCTTCTTCACCCCAGTCTCCAAAATCTGCTCTCCGCAACAGTCCTTCTGTACCCTAGTCCCCAACCTAAGCTCTCTGAAAGATGCTTCTGCACCCAAGTCTCCAAACTCTACTCTCTGTAACAGTCCTTCTGCACCCCAGTCTCAAACCGATACTCTCTGTAACAATCCTTCTGCACATTAGTCTTTAACCTCTGCTCTCAGCAACGGTCCTTTTGCACCCCAGGCTCCAACTTCTGTTCTCTGCAACAGTCCTCTGCACCACAGTCTGCAACATATGCTCTCTGTAACAGTCCTTCTGTACTGCAGTCTCTAACCTTTGCTCTTTGTAACGGTCCTTCTGGACCCCAGTCTCTCACCTCTGCTTTTTGTATCAGTCCTTCTGCACCCCAGTCTCCAACCTCTGCTCTCTGTAACATTCCTTCTGCACCTCAGTCTAAATCTCTTTTCTCTGTATCAGTCTTTCTGCACCCCTGATTCAAAACTCTGCTCTCTGAAACAGTCCTTCTTCACCTCAGTCTTCAACAACTGCTTTCTGCAACATCCTTCTACATACCAGTCCCCAAACTCTGCTCTCTGGGACAGTCATTCTATACCCCCGTCTCCAAAATATGCTCTCTGCAATGATCCTTCTGCACCCCATTCTCCAATGTCTGCTCTGCAACAATCTCTCTGCAACCCAGTCTCCAAACTCTGCTCTCTATAAGATCCTTTTGTACCCCAGTTTCCAAACTCTGCTCTCTGTAACATTCTTTCTGCACCCCAGTCTCAAACCTCTGCTCTCTGCAATGGTCCCTCTGCACCCCCGTCTCCAACCTTATTCTCAATAACAGTTATTCTGTACTGCAATCTTCAACCTCAGTTCTCTGTAAGGGTCCTTCTTCACTCCAGTCTCCAAACTCTTCTTTCTGTATAAGTGCTTCTGCACCCCACTCTCCAACCTCTGCTCTCTGTAACAGTCCCTCTGTACCTAACTCTGCAACAACTGCACTCTGTATGTACCTTCTACAACCCAGACTCCAAACTCTGTTCTCTGTAACAGTCCTTCTGCACACCTTCTCCCAACTCTCCTCTCCGTAACAGGCCTTCTGCACCCCAGTCTTCAAAGTCTGTTCTCTATAACAATCCTTCTGCACCCCTGTCTCCAACCTCTGCGCTCTGTAACAGTCCTGCTGCACGTCGGTCTACAATCTCTGCTCTCTGTAAGATCCTTCTGCAACCTTGTCTAAAAACTCTGCACTCTGTAACAGTCCTTCTGCACCTCATTCTCAAAACTCTGTTCTTTCAACACTCATTCTGCACCCCAGTTGCCAAACTCTCTGCAACAGTCCATATGCACTTCAGTGTCCAAACTCAGCTCTCTGTAAGATCCTTCTGAAACCCAGTCTTCAACCTCTGCTATCTGCAATCGTCCTTCTGCACCCCAGTCGTCAAACTCTGATCTCTACAATAGTTATTCTGCACCTCAGTCTAAAAAATCTGCTTGTTACAATCCTTCTGTACCGCAGTCTCCAAACTCTTCTCTCTGTAACGGTCCTTCTGCACCCCAGTCTCCAAACTCTGCTTTCTGTATCTGTCCTTTGAACCCCAGTCTACAATCTCTGCTCTCTGTAACAGTTCTTCTGCACCTCATATCCAAACTCTGCTATCTGCAACAGTCCTTATGCACCCCAGTCTCAAAGCTCTGCTGTCTGAATATTTCCTTCTGCATTCCAGTCTGCAAAGTGTGCTCTGTGTAACAGTCCTTCTGCAGCCAAGTCTCCATTTCTGCTCTCTGCAATGATCCTTCTGCAACCCAGTCTCCAAACTCTATTCTCTGTAACAGTCATTCTCCACCTCAGTCTTCAACCTCTGCTCTCTGATAGAGTCCTTCCGCACCCCAGTGTCCAACATCTGCTCTCTGCAACAGTCCTTCTGCACCCCAGTGTCCAAACTCTGCTCTCTGCAACGATCATTCTGCACCCCACTCTCCAACCTCTGTTGTCTGAAAGATCGCTCTGACCCCTTTCTCCAAACTCTGCTCTCTGTAATATTCCTTCTCCACGCCAGTCTCAAACCTCTGCTTTCTGCAAGGGTCCTGCTGCACCCCAGTCTCTAACCTCTGTACTCTGCAACACTCTTTCTGCTCCCCAGTCTCCAAACTCTGCTCTCTGTAACAGTCCTTCTGTACTGCAGTCTCCAAACTCTGCTCTCTGTAAAGGTAATTTTGCACTCCAGTTTTCAACCTCTGCTTTCTTTCTCTGTTTTTCTGTACCTCAGTTTCAAACCTCTGCTTCCTCCAAAGTTCTTCTGCACCCTAGTCTACAACTTCTGTTCTCTGCATCAGTCCTTCTGAAAAACAGTATCCAACAACTGCTCTCTGAAAAACTTCTTGTGTACCCTAGTCTCCAACCTCTGTTCTCTGGAACAGTCCTTCTGTACTGCAGTCTCAAACTTCTGCTCTCTGAAACAAACCTTCTGCACCCCAGTCTCCAACATCTGCTCTCTACAAAAGTCCTTCTGCACCTCAGTCTGAAAATTTTGCTCTCTGCAACAATCCTTCTGCACTCAAGACTTCAACATCTGCTCTCTGTAACAGTCCTTCTGCACCTCAGTCTACAAACTCTGCTCTATGTAAGATCCTTCTGCAACACATTCTCCAAAATTTGCTCCCTGTAACAGTCCTTCTGGACCTCAGTCTTTAACCTCTGCTCTCTGTAACACTCGATCTACACCTCAGTCTAAAACCTCTTCTTGCTGCAGTATGCTACTGAACCCCAGTCTCCAACCACTGCTCTCTGTAACAATCCTCCTTCATCTCAGTCTCCAAAATCTGCTCTCTGTAAGATCCTTTTGCCACCCAGTCTCCTAAATCTTCTCTCTATAACAGTCCTTCTGCACGTCAGTCATCAACCTCTGGTCTCTTTATCAGGCCTTCTTCATCCCAGTCTCAAAAGTTTGCTCTCTGTAACAGGCCTTCTGCACCCCAGTCTCCAAACTCTTCTCTCTGAAACGATCATTCTACACCTCAGTCTCCAACATCTGCTCTCTGTTAGATCCTTCTGCAACCCAGTCTGCAACCTCTGCCCTCTCTAACAGTCCTTCTGCACACATTCTCCCAACTCTCCTCTCTGTAACAGGCCTTTTGCACCCAGTCTCCAAAGCCTGTTCTCTATAAGAAGCCTTCTACATCCTACTCTCCAACCTCTGCTCTCTGCAACAGTCCTTCTGCACCTCAGTCTTAAAACGCTGTTCTCTGCTATGATTCTTCTACACCTCAGTCTCCAACCTCTACTCTCTGTAACAGTCCTTCTTCACCTGGGTCCCAAACATCTGCTCTCTGTTAGATTCTTCTTCAACCCAGTCTCCAAACTCTGTAACAGTCATTCTAGAGCCCTTCTCCACACTCTGCTCTCCGTAACAGGCCTTCTGCACCCCAGTCTTTAACCTCTGTTCTCTACAACAGTCGTTCTGTACCCTAGTTACCAACATCTGCTCTCTGCAACAGACATTCTGCACCCCAGTCTTCAAACTCTGCTTTGTGTAAAAGTCCTTCTGCACCCCAGTCTTCAACCTCTGCTCTCTGTACCAATCCTTCTGCACCCCAGTTTCCAAACTTTGCTCTCCATAACAGTCCTTCTTAACCATATTCTCCAACCTCTGCTCTCTGTTACAGTCTTTCTATTCCGCAGTCTCCAACCTCTGCTCTCTGTAATGGTCCCTCTGTACCCCAATTTCCAACAGTCCTTCTGCACCCAGTCTTCAACCTCTGCTCTCTGTAACACTCATTCTTCACCCCAGGCTCCAACCTCTGCTCCCTGCAACAATCCTTCTGCACCCCAGTCTCGAACTTCTGCTCTCTGCTACTGTTCTTCTTCACCCCACTCTTTAACATCTACTCTCTGAAACAGTCCTTCTACATCCCATTCTCCAATCTCTGCTCTCTGCAACAGTCCTTCTGTACCCTGGTCTCCACCCTCTGCTCTCTGTAACAGTCCTTCTGTACTGCAGTCTCCAAACTCTGCTCTCTGTAAGGTTCATTCTGGACCCAAGTCTCCAACCTCTGCATTCTGTATCAGTCCTTCTGCACCCCAGTCTTCAAACTCTGCTCTCTGTAACAGTCCTTCTACACTCCAGTCTTCAAACTCTGCTCTGTGTACCAGTCCTTCTGCAACCCAGTTAACAATCACTGCTCTATGCTACGAGCCTTTTGCATCCCAGTCTCCAACAACTGCTCTCTGCAACGATTCTTCTGCACCCCAGTCTCCATCCTCTGCTCTCTGTAATAATCCTACTGCACCCCAGTCGTCACCCTCTGCTCTCTGTAACAATCCTTCTGCACTGCAGTCTTCAAACTCTGCTCTATGTAATATTTTTCTGTAACCCTTTCTCCAAACTCTGCTCTCTGTAACAGCCCTTCTGTATGCAGTCTCCAACCTCTTCTCTCTGTAACAGGCCTTCTGAACCCCAGTCTCCAAACTCTGCTCTCTGTATCAGTCCTTCTGCACCCCAGTCTCCAAACTCTGCTCTCTGTAGCAGTCTTTCTGCATCTCAGTCTCCTACCTCTGCTCTCTGCAACAGTTCTTCTGCACACAAGTCTCCAACATCTGCACTCTGAAACAGTTCTTCTCCACTCCAGTCTCAAACCTCTGCTCTCTGTAACAGTCCTCCTGTATTGCAGTCTCCAAATTCTGCTCTCAGTAATAGTACTTCTGCACTTCAGTCTCCAACCTCTGCTTTCTGTATCAGTCTCTCGGCACTCCAGTCTCCAACCTCTGCTATCTGAAACAGTCCTTCTGCACCTCAGTCTCCAAATTCTATTCTCTGCCAAAGTCCTACTGCACCCAAGTCTCCAACATCTACTCGCTGCAAAAGTCCTTCTTCACTCCAGTTTCCAACCTCTGCTATCTGAAACAGTCCTTCTGCACCCCAGTCTCCAAATTCTGCTCTCTGTAACAGTCCTTCTGCACCCAAGTCTCCAACCTCTGCTCTCTGCAACAGTTCTTCTACACCCCAGTCTCCAACCTTTGCTCTGTTTAACAGTCCTTCTGCATCCCAGTCTCCAACCTGTGCTCTCTGTAACAGTCCTTCTGCACCATATTCTCCAACCTCTGCTCTTTGTTATAGTCTTCGTATACCGCAGTCTCTAAACTCTGCTTTCTGTAACGGACCCTCTGCACCCCAATTTTCAAGTTCTGCTTTCTGTAAGTCTTTCTGCACCTCAGTCACCATACTCTGCTCTCTGTAACTATCCTTCTGCACTTCAGTCTCCAACGTCTTCTCTCTGTAACAGTCCTTCTGCACCTCAGTCTGAAATCTCTGCTCTCTGCATTATCCTTCTGCACCCCAGTCTTCAACCACTGCTCTCTGTAACAGTCGACCTGCACCTTAGTCTCAAACCCCTGCTCTCTAAGATTCTTAGGCAACCCAGCCTCAAAACTCTGGTCTCTATAACAGTTCTTCTGAAACCCAGCCTCAAAACTCTGTAGCAGGCCTTCTGCACCCCAGTGTCCAAACTCTGCTCTTTGAAACAGTCCTTCTGCACCCCAGTCTCCCACATCAGCTCTGTATCATAATTCTTCACGCCAGTCTCCAACGTCTTCCTGTGTAACAGTCCTTCTGCATCTCAGTCTCCAAACACTGCTCTCTGAAACAGTCCTTCTGCATCCCAGTCTCAACTTCTGCTTCCTGCAACATTCCTTCTGCACCCAAGTCTCGAACCTGTGCTCTCTGTAACAGTCATTTGGAACACCAGTCTCTCACCTCTGCTATCTATAACGATTTTTCTGCAGCCCTGTCTCCAACTCTGCTCTCGGCAACGATTCTACTGCAACTTAGTCTAGATACTCTGCTCTCTGTAAGAGTCCTTCTGCACCCTAGGATCCGACATCTGCTCTTTGCATCATTTCTTCTACACCCAGGTCTCCAAACTGTTCTCTCTGTAACTGTCCTTTTGCACCTCAGTCTGAAAACGCTGCTCTCTGCAACAATCCTCTGCACCCCAGTCTTTAACCTCTGCTCTGGTAACACTCCTTCTGCATCTCTGTCTCCAAAAGGCTCTCTGTAAAATCCTTCTACAACCCACTCTCGAAACTGTGCTATCAGTAGCAGTCCTCTACAACCCAGTCTCCAACCTCTGCTCTCTGCAACAGTCCTACTGCACCCCAGTCTCCAACCTCTACTCTCTGTAAGAATCTTCTGCACCACAGTCTCAAACCTCTGCTCTCTCTAACAGTCCTTTTGTACCCCAGTCTCCAAACTCTGCTCTCTGCAACAGTCCTCTGCACCCAGGTCTCCAAACTCTATGCTCTGTAAGATCCATCTGCACCGCAGTCTCAAAACCCTGCTCTCTGTAACAGTCCTTCTGCACTCAAGTATCCAACCTCGGCTCTGTACAACAGTCCTACTGCAACCCAGTCTCCAACCTCTACTCTCTGTAAGATTCTTCTGCACTGCAGTCTCCAAACTCTGTTCTCTGCAACAGTCGTTCTGCACCCCGGTATCCAACCTGTGCTCTCTGTAAAAGTCCTTCTGTACTGCAGTCTCCAAACTCTACTTTCTGTAATGGTTCTTCTGCAGTCCAGTCTCCAACATATGCTTTGTTTATCAGTCTTTCTGCACCCCAGTCTCCAACCTCTGCTCTCTGTATCAGTCCTTCTCCAAGTATATCTCCAACCTCTACTCTCTGCAACAGTCCTTCTGCACCCCTGTCTCCATCCTCTGCTCTCTGCAACATTTCTTCTACACTCAGATCTCCAAACTGTGCTATCTGTAACTGTCATTATGCACTCCAGTCTACAACCTCTGCTCTCTGTAACGATCCTTCTGCCCCTGAGTCTCCAACCTCTGCTCTCTGCAAAGATTCTTCTGCACCTCAGTTTCCAACCTCTGCTCTCTGCAGCGATCCTTCTGCAAGCAGTCTCCAACCTGTGGTGTCCGTAACTGTCTTTCTGACCCCAGTCTCCAACCTCTGCTCTCTGAAAAGATCCTTCTGCACCTCATTCTCCAGCATCTGCTCTCTGCAATAATCCTTCTGCACCTCAGTTTCCAACCTCTGCTCTCTGAAACGATCCTTGTGTACCCCAGTCTCCAACATCTGCTCTATGTAACAGTCCTTCTTTACTTCAGTCTCCAACCTCTGCTCTCTGTACCAATCCTTCTGTACCTCAGTCTCCAACCTCTGCTCTCTATAACAGTTCTTCTGCACATCAGTCACCAACATCTGCTCTCTGTAACAGGCCTTCTTCACCCCAGTCTCCAAACTCTGCTCTCTTTAGATGTTCTTCTGCACCCCAGTCTCGAACCTCTGCTCTCTGTAACAGTCCTTCTGCACCCGAGTCTCCAAACTCTGCTCTCTGTAACAATCTTTCTGCACCCCAGTCTCCAACCTCTGCCCTCTGTGCAGTTCTTCTGCACCACAATCACCAAAATCTTGTCTCTGTAACAATCCTTTGCACCCCAGTCTACATTCTCTGCTCTCTGTAAGAATCCTTATGCACCCCAGTCTCCAACCGCTGCTCTCTGTAAGGGTCCTTCTGCACCCCAATTTCCAACCTCTGCTTTCTGTAACAGTCCTTTTGCTCCTCAGTGTCTAAACTCTGCTCTCTGTAACAGTCTTTCTAGACCTCAGTCTCCAACCTCTGCTCTCTGTAACAGTACTTCTGCACCTCAGTCTGAAACCTCTGCTCTCCACGATTATTCTGCACCCCAGTCTCCAAACACTGCTCTCTGTAACAGTCCACGTGCACCTCAGTCTCCAACCTCTGCTCTCTGTATGTTCGTTCAGCAAACCAGTCTCCAAACTCTGCTCTCTGCAATGATCCTACTGCACCCCAGTCTCAAAGGTCTGATCTCTGCAAGAGTCCTTCTGTACCTCAGTCTCCAAATTCTGCTCTCTGTAAGATCCTTCTGCACCCCTGTCTCCAACCTCTGTTCTCTGTAACAGTCCTTCTGCAACACAGTCTCCAAAGTCTACTCGCTGCAACAGTCCTTTTGCACCCCAGTCTCCAACCTCTGCTCTCTGCAACACTCCTTCTGCAACCCAGTCTCCAACCTCTGCTCTCTGAAACAATCCTTCTTCACCTCAGTCTCAAAACTCTGTCCTCTGCAACGTTCCTTCTGCACCTCAGTCTCTAAATCTCTACTCTCTAAAACAGTTCTTCTGCACCTCATTCTCCAACCTCTGCTCTCTGTAGGATCCTTCTCTAACCCAGTCTCTAAACTCTGCTCTCTGTAACAGTCCTTCTGCACACCAGTCTCCAAACTCTGCTCTCTGCACTTATCCTTCTTCACACCAGTCTCCAACGTCTGCTCTCTGAAACAGTACTTCTGAACCCCAGTCTCCAACATTTGCTCTCTGCAACAGTTTTTCTGTAACTCAGTCTGAAAACTCTGCTCTCTGCAACGATCCTTCTGCACCTCAGTCTCCTACCACTGCCATTTGTAAGACCCTTCTGCATCCCAGTCTCCAAACTCTGCTCTCTGTAACAGTCTTTCTGCACAACAGTTTCCAACCTTTGCTCTTTGTAAGAGAAATTCAGCAACGCAGTCTAAAACCTCTGCTCTCTTTAAAAGGCCTTCTGAAACCCAGTCTCCAACTTCTTTTATCTGAAATGATTCTTCTCCACAACAGTCTCAAACCTCTGCTCTCAGCAAAAGACTTTCTGCATCCTTGTCTTCAACCTCTGCTCTCTGTAAGATCCTTATGCACTCCAGTCTCCAACCTCTCCTGTCTGTAACAATCCTTCTGCAACCAAGTCTCCAACATCTGCTCTCTGCAACTGTTCTTCTGCACCGCAGTCTGAAAACTCTGCTCTCTGCAACGACATTTCTGCACCCCAGTCTCCTACCTCTGCCGTCTTTAACAGTTCTTCTGCACCTCTGCTCTCAACTCTGCTCTTTTCAGAACCTTCTGCAAACCAGTCTTTAAACTCTGCACTCTGTAAGAGTCCTTCTGCATAAAAGTCTCCAAACTCTGCTCTCTGTAACAGTCCTTCTTCACCTCATTCTCAAACCTCTATTCTCTGTAACAGTCCTTGTGTACCTCAGTCTGAAATATCTGCTCTCTGCATGATCCTTCTACACCCAGTCTCCAACCACTACTCTCTGTAACAGTCCACCTACACCTCAGTAACCAAACTCTGCTCTTTGTAAAATCCTTAAGCAATCCAGTCTCCTAACACTGCTCTTTATAAAAGTCCTTCTGCACCCCACTCTCCAACCTCTCCTCTTTGTAACAGACATTCTGCACGCCAGTCTCCAAACTCTGCTCTCTGCAATGATATTTCTGCACCCCAGTCTCCAAACACTGCTCTCTGAAATGATCCTACTTCACCTCAGTCTCCAACATCTGATCTCTTCAACAGTACTTCTGCATCTTAGTCTCCAACTTCTGCACTCTGTAAGATCCTTCTGCACCCGTGTCTCCAAGCTCTGCTCCTTGCAAGGATCTTTCTGCACCCCAGTCTCCAACCTCGTCTCTATGTAAAAGAAATTCTGCACCTCAGTCTCCAATCTCTGCTCTCTGCAACAGTCATTCTGCACTGCAGTCTCCAACTTCTGCTCTCTGTAACAGTATTTCTGCACCGCAGAATCCAATCTCTTCTTTCTGTATCAGTCCTTCTGCACCCCAGTCTCCAACTTCTGCTCTCTCTAAGAGTCCTTCTGCAAATCAGTCTCCAACCTCTGCTCTCTGCAACAGTCCTGCTGCAACCCAGTCTCCAACCTCTGCTGTCTGCAACAGTCCTTCTGCACCCCAGTCTCCAACCTCTGCTCTCTGCAACAGTCCTTCTGCAACACAGTCTCCAATTTCTGCTCTCTGTGAGATTCTTCTGCACTCCAGTTTCCAAACTCTGCTCTCTGTAACATTCCTTCTCAAACCCAGTCTTTAACCTCTGCTTTCTGCAAGTGTCCTGCGGCACACCAGTCTCCAACCTCTGTTCTCTATAACAATCCATCTGCACCCTAGTCTCAAAATTTTGCTCTCTATAACGTTTCTTATGCACCCAAATCCCCAATCTCTGCTCTTTGCAACAGTCTTTCTGCACCCCAGTCTCCAACTTGTGCTCTCTGCAAAAGTCCTTCTGCACCTCAGTGTGAAAACTCTGTCCTCTACAACGATCCGTCTGCACCCCAGTCTCCAACCTCTGCTCTTTGTAACAGTCCTGATGCACATCGGTCTACAACTCTGCTCTCTGTAATAGCCTTGTGCAACCTTGTCTAAAAACTCTGCTCTCTGTAGGAGTTCTACTGCACCCCAGTCTCCAACCTCTGCTCTCTGCAACGATCCTTCTGCACCTCAGTCTGAAAACTATGTTCTCTGCAACGATCCTACTGCAACACTGTCTCCAAACCCTGCTTTCTGTAACAATCCTTCTGCTCCCCAGTCGCCCGCCTCTGCTCTCTGTAGCAGGCCTTTTGCACCCCATTCTCCAACCTCTGCTCTCTGTAACAGTTCTTCTGCACCCCAGTCTCTAATCTCTGCTAACTGTATCAGTCCAACTGCACCACAATTTCCAACCTCTGCTCTCTGTAAGAGTCTTTCTGCACCTTAGTCTACAAACTCTGCTCTCTGCAACAGTCCTTCTGCACGCCAGTCTTCAACATCTGCTCTCTGCAACAGTCCTTCTGCACCAAATCTCCAACCTCTGCCTCTGTAACATTCCTACTGTAACCCAGTCTACAAACTCTGCTTCCTGCTACAGTCCTTCAGCACCCCAATCTCCAACCTGTGCTCTCCACAAGAGTCCTTCTACACCCCAGTGTCCAGCCTCTGCTCTCTGCAACAATCCGTCTGCAACCCAGTCTCCAACCTCTGCTTTCTGTAACAATCCTTCTGCACCTCAGTCTTCAACCTCTTCTCTCTGCAACGGTCCTTCTGCATTTCAGTCTTTAAAAACTACTCTCTGTAAATGTACTTCTGAACCCCTTCTCCAACCTCTGCTCTCTGTAATAGGCCTTCTGCACCCCAGTCTCCAACCTCTGTTCTCTATAACAATCCTTCTGCACTCCAGTCTCAAAATTTTGCTCTCTACTATGATCCTTCTGCACCACAGTCCCCAAACTCTGGTCTTTGCAACAGTCCCTTTGCACCCCAGTCTCCAACATGTGCTCTTTGCAAAAGTCCTTCTACACCTCAGTCTGAAAACTCTGTTCTTTACAATGATCCTTCTGCACCCCAGTCTCCAACCTCTGCTCTCTGTAACAGTCCTGCTGCACATCAGTCTACAACTCTGCTCTCTGTAAGATCCTTGTGCAACCTTGTCTAAAAACTCTGCTCTCTATAGGAGTTCTACTGCATCCCAGTCTCCAACCTCTGCTCTCTGCAATGATCCTTTTGCACTCCAGTCTCCAACATGTGCTCTCTGCAAAAGTCCTTCTGCACCCCAGTCTTCAATATCTGCAGTGTGCAACAGTCTACCTTAAGCTCAGTCTGAAAACTATGCTCTCTGCAACAATCCTTGTGGACCCCAGTCTCCCAACTCTGCTTTTTGTAACAGTTTTACTGCACCTCACTCTCCAAATTCTACTCTCTGTAACAGTGCTTCTGAAACCCAGACTCCAACCTCTGATCTCTGTAAGATCCTTCTGCACCCTAGTTTCCAAATCTGCTCTCTGTAACATTCCTTATCCTCCCAGACTCCAACCTCTGCTCTCTGTAACAGTCCTTCGGCTCCCCAGTCTCCAACCTCTGCTCTCTGTAACAGTCCATCTGCTCCCCATTGTCCAACCTCTGCTCTCTGTACCAGTCCTTCTTTACCTCAGTCGCAAATCTCTGCTCTCTGTAAAGGTCGTTCTGCACCCCAGTCTTCAACCTCTCCTTTCTGTATCATTCGTTTTGCACCACAGCTTCCAACCTCTGCTCCCTGCAACATTCCTTCTGCACCTCAGTCTTCATCCTCTGCTCTCTGCGACAGTTCTTCTGCACCCCAGTCTCCAACATCTGCTCTCTGCAACAATTCGTCTGCACACCAGTATCCAAGATCTGCACTCTTAAACAGTCCTTCTCCTCACCAGTCTCCAAAATCTGCTCTCTGTAACAGTTCTCCTGTAGTGCGGTCTCCAAAATCTGCACTCTGTAACGGTCCTTCTATTCCCCAGTCTTCAACCTCTGCTTTCTGTATCAGTCCTTCTGCACCAAAGTCTCAAACCTCTGTATCTGCAATAATCCTTCTACACCGCAGTCTCCAAACTCTGCTATCTGAAACAGTTCTTCTGCACCGCAAGCTCCAACCTCTGCTCTCTGTAATAATCTTTCTGCACCTCAGTCTCTAACCTCTACTCTGTGTAAAAGTTTTTCTGCAGCTCAGTCTCCAACACCTGCTCTCTCTTTTATCCTTCTGTAACCCAGTCTATAAACTCTGCCCTCTGTAACAGTCCTTCTGCACCCCTTCTCCAAACTCTGTTCTCTGTAACAGTTATTCTAGACTCTGGTCTCAAAACTCTGCTCGCTACAACGATCCTTCTGCACCCCAGTCTCCAACCACTGCTCTCTCAAATAGTCCTTCTCCACCCTAGAATCCAATATCTGCTCTCTGCAACAGTCTTTCTGCACCTCAGTCTGAAAACTCTGTTCTGTGCAACGATCCTTCTGCACCCCAGTCTCCAAAATCTGTTGTTTGTAACAGTCCTGTTGTACCACAGTCTCTAAGTTCTGCTCTCTGTAAGGGTCTATCTGTACCACAGTCTCCAACCTTTGTTCTTTGTCAGGGTACTTATTCACCACAGTATCCAACCTCAGCTTTCTGTATCCATCGTTTTCCACCAGTCTCCAAACTCTGCCCGCTGTAACAGTCCTTCTGCAACTCAGTCTGCAACCTCTGCTCTGTGCAACAGTTCTTCTACACCCCATTTTATATCCTCTGCTCTCTGCAACAGTCATTTTGCCCCGCAGACTCCAACATCTGCTCTGTGAAACAGTTCTTCTCCACCCCAGTCTCCAACCTCTGCTCTCTGTAACAGTCCTTTTGTAATGCAGTCTCCAACCTCTGCTCTCTGTAAGCGTCCTTCTACTCCCGAGTTTCAAAACTCTGCTTTATGTATGAGTTCTTGTGCACCCCAGTCTCCAAACTCTGCTCTCTGAAACATCCTTCTGCAACCTAGTCTCCAAACTCTGCTCTCTGTAACAGTCCTTCTGCACCCCAGTCTCCAATCTCTGCTCTCTGTAACAGGCCTTCTGCAGCACAGTCTCCAACCTCTGCTTTCTGTATCAGTCCTTCTGCACCCCAGTCTCCAACCTGTGCTCTCTGCAACGATCCTTCTGCACCCCAGTCTTCAACTTCTCCTCGCTGCAAAAGTTCTTGTGCACCCCAGTCTCCAAAATCTGCTCTTTGCAACAGTTCTTCTGTACCTCAGTCTGAAAACTCTGCCATCTACAACAATCTTTCTGCACGCCAGTCTCCAACTTCTGCTCTCTGTAACAGTCCTTCTGTACCTCAGTCTCCAACCTCTGCTTTTTGTAAAACCCTTCTGAAACACAGTCTGCAAACTCTGTTCTCTTTAACAGTCCTTCTGCACCCAAGTCTCCATCTTCTGCTCTCTGTAACAGGCCTTCTGCACTCAAGTCTGCAACCTCTGCTCTCTGTAAGAGGCCTTCTGCACCCCAGTCTCCAACCTCTACTCTCTGCAACAAGCGTTCTGCAACCCTGTCTCTAACCTCTGCTCTCTGCAACATTCTTTCTGCACCTCAGTCTTCAACCTCACTCTTTAAACGGTCCTTGTACACCCCAGTCTCCAACCTTTGCTCTCTGTAACAGTCCTTCTAAACCGGAGTCTTCTACCTCTGCTCTCTGTAATGGTATTTCTGCACATCAGTTTCCAACATCAGCTTTCTATATCAGGCCTTCTGCACCCCAGTCTTTAAACTCTGCTCTCTGGAACAGTCCTTATGCACCACAGTCTCCAACCTCTGCTCTCTGTAACAGTCATTCTGAACCGGAGTCTCCTACCTCTGCTCTCTGTAACGGTCGTTCTGCACCCCGGTCTCCAACATCTGCTTTATCTTTCAGTCCTTCGGCACCCCAGTCTCCAACCTCTGCTCTCTGCAATGATCCTTCTGCACCCCAGTCTCCATACTCTGCTTTCTGTAACAGTCCTTATGCACCTCAGTCTCCAACTTTTGCTCTATGCAACAGTTCTTCTGCACCCCAGTCTTTAACATCTACTCTCTGAAACAGTCCTTATACACCCCTGTCCAAATGCAGAAGAATGAGACCTGAACTATTGCTCACCTGCAATAAATCAACTCGAAAGGCATTAAAGACTCAGGCACTAGACCAGAAATTATGCAGTTTCTAGAAAAAAACAGTCAATACTCCAACCTACAAGCAGAAGCAATGACTTTCTCAATAGGAAGCCAAAGCTCAGGAGATAACACCAAAAGTCAGCTAATAGGATGGCATGAAATTAAGAAGGTTCTTCACAGCAAAAGAGACAATTATAATATGAAGAGAAAACCTACGGAAAGGGAGAAAATCTTTATGAGGGGCTCTTCTAAAAGAGGATGAATATTCAGAATATTAATAAAGAACTCAAAAAACCTAACATCAAACCCACAATTATTAAATAACCCAATTATCATATAACCCAATTACCAAATGGGAAACTAAATGAAATAAACAGACACGTCTTAGAAGAAAATGTGTTAGTGGCCAACAAATATATGAAAATACTTGCAAGTCAAGACTACCCTGAGATTTCATCTCACTTCAGTGACAAAGGCAACCACCAAGAATACAAACAGAAACCAGTGTGACAAGAAGAGAATTGGATAGAAAGGAGCACTCTCACCCTGTTAGTGGGCATGTAAATCAGCACAACCACCACGGAAATTGGGATGGAGGCTCCTCAGGAGTAGCCATGGACCACCCTGCGACCCAGCTCTACCTCTGCTTGGTATTTATCACAGCGGATCAAAATCATCATACTATAATGACACATACATGCCCATGAACCAGCCGAGGTAACATCAGTGGACGAATGGATAAAGAACATCTGGTATATGCACACTGGAATTTAATTCAGCCATAAAGAAGAACGAAATTATGTCATGCTGGAAGATGAATGGATCTTCAGAACATTAAGGGAAATAAGCAACTCAGAAAGTTAAGGGCCTTATGTTTCTCCCCTGTTAAAGCTAGAGGGGGAAAAAGAAGGAAAGTTGGGAAGGGAGTCTCATCATGAAAGTTGAAGGAAGATCAGAAGAGTCAAGGCACCAGGGGAGGAAGTGAGGAAAAGGGAAATATTGGAATGATATTGGCCAAAGTTCACGGTAAAATTGTGTGCATGTTCAAATATGTGTCAGCAAATCCCACCATTATGGACCACTACAATGCACCAATGAAGTGTGAAAAGAAGAGTTTCACATTACATGGGAAAGGCACTATTCTAGGAGGGTGCCCATTTTTTGCCATCTATAAATACCACGATCATTTACCACTGTCAAAAATCTCTACAGATTCAAATGTTTCTGATCACTGCTCCACCACATGGCCTCTTGTACTTCAGGGTACTCTATTCTCACTGAAATCAGGGAGCCCGTTTCAATGATGCCATCTGTTAATGTCTTCCCAGGCTGCCGAGGACAGCGGCTGCGGGTTTCACAAGGATCTGGTGCTGCCTTCTGAACGCATGTCCACGGAGGCCTTGGCGAAGGCTGGTGCTCCAGGCCCTCCTCCAGATCCAGCTGTGAGGCTAGGGAAGGGTCACATAAAAGACATCCAACACCTTATTTATTTCTGATCACCATCCTCTCCATTATTCCAGGATCATATTAGTCATTGAACTTAAGCAAACACTGAGTCCAGATTTAAGTCCATCAACCAAAGAGAGTCTAATAGCCACTCCCCGTGGCTCAGGAAAATTCTTGGCCCTAACATTTCTGGTGATTACATCCACTGTGACTGCATTTAAGATGATCCAGCAATATGTCCTGACTTCTTTGGTCTAGAAGACTCAAACAAATTCTCTTAATTTTCTTAAGGCTCCTATTAACAAAATACAGTAAAATATTTACCTTTGATTTTGGTGTGAACCTTATACTCTCCTGGGCTATATTTTATAGTCTTACCTGAGGCGTTCTAGGATCAGACCCCAATTAAGAGTCTGGTGACAATGTGGGATGATAGATGAGCATCTTAAAGACAATTGGGCTGGGGATGTGGCTCAAGAAGTAGTGCGCTTGCCTGGCACGTGTACGGCCCGGGTTTGATCCTCAGCACCACATACCAACAAAGATGTTGTGTCCACCGAGAACTAGAAAATGAATATTAAAAATTCTCTCTCTCTCTCTCTCCCTCTCCTCTCCTCTTCTCCTCTCTCACTCTCTCTTAAAAAAAAAAGACAACTGCCCAGGTAGAGTCACCATAGGGTCTTCAATTTAGGGAAAGCTAGTCTCCTCGGGGGAGGAGGGGCTGCTTCTGACAGCAAAGAGAGTTAATGGAGATTTCCAGGTTCAAGGCTCTGAGATTTGTCTAATTCCACTGGTATTTTGCCATTCTAATTAACAGGGTCTCAATCACTCCTCCATTAATGTCCTAATTGACATAAGAGAGACCTGGAGAAATTGTAGATTTATAATTTTCTTTGTACTTCTGCAATTTGGAGAATTGGATGTTTTATTCTGATATTAACCTTTTATCAGTTTCCAGAGAGAAAATATTTCTGATGATCTGAACTTGACTTGAAGGAGGAATATAATGCTTGAACCTATCTTTTCTTTCTGTAAGTCTCCCACTCCAGTCAGTAACAGCAGTCTGTAGTCATGTTGTAATGTTAATTCCCACCCTGAAGGTCGATGGTGGTTTATTCCAAAGCTCAGTTTTCCATAGACATTTGATTTCAGGCCACGATAACTTAAAGTCTCTGTTGGGTCATTGCACACCAGGAATTATCAGGTCTCCTTTCCCATGGGCTGTGACATCATCAACATATTCAATTCCCTCAGGTCAGACATCCAAACTACCTCCTAAGATCTGTTATCTAGAACCATCCTTATGTAAACCACTATTGTGATCAGTGCCACTATGGTCAGATAGAGATGAAGAACGACTCTTGATGTCTTAGGGTAGAGGAAGTTGACACAGGAAAAAGTTATAAAATGGTTGGGAGATCTGGAAGAAAAAAGGAAAATAGGCAGGTGACACCACCACCATATATGGAACCCTAACTTTCCTGGAAACAGACGCTCATTCCACGCTACTGTGACCCACATTCAGGAACAGCTTTCTAGAAGCCTGGCCACACAGGTCCTAGATCCAAGGAGATTAGTTCCTGCCTCTACAGGGCTGGTTTGCTGCTGTTGCTATGGGATCCAAAAGAACCCGCTTTCTTCGTTTCCTTTCTTCCTCTCTGCCTAGTGTTTGGCTGATCTTGACAGAACCTCTTAAATTGGAGGCCTGCACGCAGGTGAGTGTGGGAAACGAGGGTTCTAGTACTTTCTGTCCCTCTGGTGTGGGGATAACACAGAAGGACAGAGATGGTGCTGAACACCCACACAAGGTGTCTGACACCCTTGAACCTGAAAGTGGAAAAAGGGTGTTTGTGAAAAGAGCAGAGAGAAAGAAGTATCAGAGATTTTAAAAGCGGAGTTGGAGTTGAAGCTCCAGATACAGACTCTCTACCAAGGGGCCTACAAGTCCCTGGGAGGCATCTTTTTTCAGATGACTGTATACTCCAATTTGAAGATTGGTTTAGACTTTCATGGTGCAAAGGGATGCACACTTTCCAGCCAGCTTCCTCAGAGCACTCTGAACCTCATTGCTTCTCAGGCTGTGAATGACAGGGCTCAACAGGGGGCTCACCACACAGAAGAGTACAGAGAACAGGGTGTTCATGTCCAGCCTTCTCTGGGCCTGTCATAGTGGAAGTTTGCTGTTCCATAGAAGACCACCATGACAGTGAGGAGGGACTCACAGGCGGAGAAGGCCTTCCTCAAATTGAGTAACGAATAGAGACACACATTAAATAAAAATACCTTACACTTATTAAATGCCTATAAGACTTTTACATGCATTAACTTATTTGGTTTACACAACAAGCTATAAAATAACCTATTATCCCCATTTTACAGAAAAAAGAATTGAAATTAATGCACAATATATTAATGCAAGTAGGGAAACATCAATGAATTCCTTTAATTTGCATAATGTACATTAATTTGTACATTTAATATGTATAAACAATTATGATTTAAGAAACAAAAAAGAAATTAACTCAGAAATTTTATCATGTAATAACTATTATTTGTAGTGATACTTTGTTACCTGATGATAATACCATACATTAGTAAACTGTCTTATGATCTTCAATGCCCAGACATTCTTGTCTTTTGTTCTAATAATTCATTGCACATGATTAATAGGCCAAAACAGCTTTCATTAAAATTCCAAATCTCAGGGCCTTAAGAAGCTTAAAGTATTTGAATTTCAATAGAAAGTCAGTGCTTCAGTTAAGCACAACTAATTTTAAAATCTAAATATAAACAAAATAAAATGAATAAGTCTAGAGTCTTAAAAGAAGATTTTTTTTTTGCGTTGGCAATAAATGAAACGTTTTCCTGACTAAACTTAGGGATTCATTTCCTCAAACGAAAAAAAAAAAAATGGGCATGACCAAAATGAGCAAAAATGGTGTGATCATGAAAACCCTTATGCACATCAGGGAAACAATGATTCCTATTTGATCTCAATAGCACAAGCAATGATTAAAATTTTTAAATCCAATTTTTATGTTGCCCAGTAAATTGCTTAAAACACACACACACACACACACACACACACACACACACAGTACAAGGTCAATTTATTCAGAAAAATATCTGAATGATTTCAGGTGCTTGTGGCAATGTGAATTTATTACTGTAAAATCTATGAGCTATCTGGCCTGGCCCAGAGTTGTCCTCATATCCTTCCATGTGGTGTGGGTACTTAAAGCCAAGGGAAAGATCAGAGGTCATTGTGCAGAACAGTTGGCCTCAGTCAGTGAGTTCCAAGTGTTCCCAGTGATGCTGGTCCAAGGACACACTTTGGGGGAGGCTGGGCTCTTTCACCTAACATGCAGGGATGCCCTTACCCCTAACTGGTAGGTTTAAAATCTTAACAAATTTACCAGGAAAAAGCCTCCCTCCTGTCTTAGCGATTCAGCACTCAATTCAGCATTTAACATCTCTTTCAGTTCTGTTTTTGGGGGGCTGGGGTGTAGGGGGGCAGTTACCGGAGATTGAACTCAGGGGCTTGACCACTGAGCCACATCCCCAGCCCTATTTTATATTTTATTTAGAGACAGGGTCTCACTGAGTTTCTTGGTGCCTTGTTTTTGCTGAGGCTGTCTTTGAACTCACTATCCTTTTTTCTCAGCCTCCTGAGCTGCTGGGTTACAGGCGTGCACCACTGTGCCAGCTCTTTCAGTTCTTTTTATTTCACCTGTGCTTCTTCTAGCATAAAGGGGAAAGGGAAGACAAATTATTACCTCTTACGATACGTCAGAGCCTTCTAGTTATAAAATTCTTCAAAATAAAAAATTCTCTTTTCCATTTAGGATTTAAAAATTTCTTTTCTTGGTAGTAGTTAGTTTCAATTCAAACCAATTTTGTTCTTAGACAGGGTCTAATTTAGTCTTAAGCCAGATCTACTAAAAAACCCAAAGAGGATAAGATCTGATCCCTGTCCTGCTGCGCCGCTCCCCTGACTCAGACAATGGCAAGGCCTTACTGAGGTGGATGGCGCAAGGCGTCCATCCTCTGGAGGAGCGCAGTATGTTTCCGGGAATGGGCTGATTTGTTTTTGTACTTCTTTAATAAGTATAGTTCTCATTTCTCATATGACAATTAAGTATAAAGGAAAAAATCATGACTTTCCCAATTAATGCAACTACTTCTAAAGCATGGATCTGCTTGCTCTAAATGCAATGATTCAGCTGTGGAGTGTAAATTTTTAATGTCTAAAGAAAAACTCCCTGTATTCCTGTCAAAAAAGTTTTTGAGAAATTAAATTAAAATCTAGAGAAGGAAAATTAATGTTAAGAAGATAGATTAGTGCTTAGTACTGGGCAACTTGTTCTTGTTCCTGTGCACAATGGTTTGTGCTCTTACTTTTGTTTGATTAAAAGTAATAACAAATCAACTACTTGCCGAAACCATGGCACCGGTTCCGGTAAGTAAGTCAAGAAAGAATATTCAAGGTATAGGCCAATAGTTTGGGACATTTGTAACTATTATTAAAAGTTAACTAAGCAGAAACAGCTCAAAGCAAAACTCGAACTGAAATTACAAATGCTTGCTTATGCATAAGCCAAGATACATTCTTCTATTCTAAATGTAGCTACGTAATATTTTGTTTTATTTAAATAATGATTCCTGTTTTGTAACCACAAAGTACTGTAAGCCTTCCAAAATGAAAAGTATATATGATAAACTTCACAAGTAAAGATTGGGATCAACACCTTCACTTAGGTGTCTTTGTTGTTTCTCCACCCTCTTTTTCGCCGACTCCTCACCATCCGTTCATCTCCTGAGACCCCCTGTTGGAGCTGGTCTCTGACACTGTCCCTCAACCAACTTACAATCTAATGGGATGATGAACTCAATATGTGCAGAAAACTTGGTAACAATTTTATGTAATCTACAAATTATAATTATTTTCCCTTAGTGTTTTTTTGGGCATCTCTGGGAATGGAGCACTTAATACTTGTCAAAGCCCATCATTCCATCTTGGATATGCACTCCTCCAGGTCTTAGTCGGGCCTCTCAATTGTGTACTAAACACTAGGGCAACACCTTGTGTAAATGTGCACTCAGTAAAGGTTTGAAGAATGAAGAAGGTCTGTCAAGTACATCCATGGAGCAGAGTTTTTAAAAGATTTTTTAAAGACGGTACTGTGTGGGACCTAAAGGATCTAACAGAGACTTGTCAGAGGCGAGAGAACATTTCTTTTCATTGGTTCTGGTGCAGATATCTTGTTGAGAAAAATAAAGCCTCTGTGGGCATAAGTGAGGCAGCATAGCCCAGCAGATTCTGAGGAACTCTGTGTCTCCTGTCTCCTAAACATATCCCTTATGGAGACCATTGGCAGTTCCCACAGAACAAGCAGCTCTGCATCTTTCTTTCCCAATCAGTCATCTCAAAGTCAGGTGACCGAGAATGAAGTCACTTATGAGTGACCCCAAAATATAATATTTCTAAAGGAGGGGGGTTGTGTGTGAAGTAGATTACTCACAAGCTTCAGGGATTTATTACAGTTAATAAATTGCTTGCAACTCCCCTCCCCAAGCATCCATGTGTTGTAAGATAAAGATGAAAACTCCTAGTTAGTGAATGAATACGTTTCTAAACATAACATCTTCTACAATAATGATTTTTATTTAAACAGGTATTTTGGTAGATCTATTGTCATGCTATATTGTATCATAATGCGAATGTGTCCCTATACTTTCTCCCAAAAAATTATTCCTTCTGTCCTGCTCATCAAAAGCAGAGGATTAACACTTAGCATTATCTATTGTTTACCATAAGTAATTTCCCACACACATCATCTCCCTTAAAAAATTTAGGCATCCCAGGGTTTCTGGTTATGTTTTGGCTTTTCTTCCAGTACTTGAGGCATCATACTGAATCCGTCAGGTTTTATGATAACCTCTGAAGTTATTTCTACTCTGGCAATACAAGTAGTATTGTGCAAACTTAGACAAACATAAAAAAGGTGATACCATAGGTCATTACATAAATGCCATCAAAATGGTAATGAAAATATGTACAATATGCTGTAATATGTTTTTAAGGTGTACTTGTATCCTGATTCTGGGATAGTGTTTTTGAAAATTGTGTTGGTACATAAACTATTTACCAGCAACTCTCACAGAGAGGCGTAGATTTCTGGTTTTGGTGTGGCCCTTGCTGCTCTCCATACTAGCACCTGGGCTGCAAAGAAAGCTCTTGGTAAAACTGGCTGTTGGTCTCCATTCACCACAAAACGGACCTGTTATTCTGAAAGTTGCCTGTCGCATATCTGTGGCCTCATGAAGGAGTCAAAATCCTCTGATCTCTCACAATTCATTTTCCTGTGATGGACATTTATAGAGGTCTGGGGCTGACCTGTTGGAAATATGCACCGTGCCTTTCCTCTGCAGCTGCTCTGGGACTCCTCAGTGTGCAAACACAACTCAAGGGCAATGGCTTGAGTTCAACTGCAACAATGGAGAGCAGTTAATTCGCTGTTGGATTCATTAATGTCTTGGCAATCACCTGTTCCCAGCATGCAGCGTGAAGATAAGCGTCGCTCTCTTCTTGGATGTGGGTGAGCGAAGTTCAGAGTGAGATTTCTGCTAAGAAGTTGTGGGTGGCTGAAACCTCAAGACTGTCTTCCCTTCATGCTAGGGAGAGAAGGGGTCAGGGTGGGTGTACAATTATTGGGATGGATTTCGCACAGCATGTGAAGTTTTTCCTTTATGTTATATACTTTGCCAAATGAACAGATATCAGAAGCCACAATATTAAAAGCATCCCCACTATCTTCAGCTGATCCACTCCTGCTAAGGGATGATCCTTTACCAAACCCTATATGACTTCGTGCCGCTTATTTTTATGATCCTGCTGATGCTCAAGACCTTGTGAAGAAATTGTTTGCTATGGAGTTTAAAAGTAGGGGAAAAAAAAGAGTCATCAAACAGCTCTTTCGGGCCCAGATGGAGAAAAGACAACAAGCTTGAAAGTCTTGTAGTATTTTACTGCACAAAAATGAAAATAAAAGTATTAGATAAAGAGGTAAGTCTCTAAAACTTAAAATTTCCCATAATACAATGGGGTTTTCCTCATGCTTAGGAGAGACACATAAACAGTACTCCTAAAAGATCTTAGAATGATTAGCCATCAGGGAAAGGCAAAGCTAAAGCACATTTGATGAAGCACTTCACAAATTCCAGGGTCTTCACAATAAAAAGAATGATAATGATGTGTTGTTAAGGGAGTGAGGAAATCAGAAGCTTTATTCGCCACTCTTAATAATAAGGTAAGCTGGTTCCACGTGTCTGAAAATGATCTGGAAATTCTTCAGAAAGTTAAATATGGAGTTAACGATCCACCTCTTCTACTCCTACTTACAAACTCAAGATAAATAAAAAAGTTGTCCACCAATGATTTGTACATGAATGTTCATATAATGTTCATATTATATATAATGTTCATATTATATATACGATTCTTATTCATATTAGTCAAAAAGTGAAAATGACCAGGCAAGTCTGTAATCTAGCTACTCAAGAAGCTGAGGCAGGAGGATCACAAATTCAGGGACAACCTGGGCAAATTTTCAAGACCCTGTCTCATAACAAAATTTTTAAAAGTGTTGGGCTTTGGCTTAGTGGTAGAACATTGTTTAGTGTGCAGGAGGCTCTGGGTTCAATCTGCAGTACGACACCCACACAGACACAAAATAAAAATTACTATCCAGTGGGAAATGAACAAAGAAATGTGGCATTTTCATAAGATGGAAATCAGTCACAATAAGGAGGAATAAACTAAAATACTGATACAAGGTACAATATAACTGAAAATTGCAAACATCCTAAGTGAAAGGAGTCAGATGAAAAAGGCGTATATGGTATTACTTCATTAAAAATATCCACAAAACTCGAGTGTATAAATGGGTCTTTCCACATGTGAAGGAGAAACACAGAAATGGTGTTTATTTAAAACTTAGAATCAAGATCCATTATGAAAATGCAAGTCAAATTCACATTGCACATAGCACTTCACATTCACTAGTGTTGGCTAGAGCTGCTATATTGAGGGAAAGGAGATTGACTGCTTTGGGTATAAGCTTTTTTTGGAGAGAAAAGTAATAAAAATATTCTGAAATACCTGTGGATTAGAGAACCCAGGTGAGGTCACAATGTGTCACATACTTAGCACAGTGTGCTTCCCCTGGTTGGAGGGGCACCACAGTGGTCATGAGACACTGTGTATGGAGAGAGCGCTCTTATAATTGCTGCTGAAGAGTTCACATATTTATACAACTAAGACATTTCCTAGAATGAAACCATCATCTAGTTCTAATCTCACTATACAGTCTATCTCCCAGCAAGCTTTCTCAGGGCACTCTGAACCTCGTTGCTTCTCAGGCTGTGAATTATGGGCTTCAACATGGGGGTCACCACACAGAAGAGCACAGAGACCAGGGTTTGCGTGTCCAGCCTTCTCTGGGCCTGTCATAGTGGAAGTTGGCTGTTCCATAGAAGACCGCCATGACAGTGAGGAGGGACGCACAGGTGGAGAAAGCCTTCCTCCTGCCCTAAGCAGAGGGAATCCCCAGGATGGCCGCCATGATGAGTGCGTAGGAGCCTGCAGTGAAGAGGCAGTGCCTCAGACCCATGGTGGCACTGACAACGTGAAGCGCAGACTCGTTGACAGAGGTGTCTGAGCAGGAGAACTTCAGGAGCAATAAGGTGTCACAGAGAAAGTGGCTGATCTGGTGGGGTTCACACAGAGTGAGTGTGATGGCCAGCACCGTGTGTGTGACCAAATTCACCAACCCACACAGCCAGGACCCAGTCACCAGGCCAACACAGACCTTTACACTCATGATGACTGGGTACTCAGGAGGACGGCAGGTGGCCACACAGCAGTCATACTGACCACACAGCCAGTAAGACGCCTTCTGTGCCAGCACTTGTCACCAAGAAGATCTGGGAAAGGCAGCCCTCATAAGAAATAGCCTTCTTCTCTCAGAAGAAGTTCACCAGCAGTAGTGGGAGGGTGGTGGATGTCTAGCAGACGTCCAAGAAGCTCAAATTGCTAAGGAAAAATACATTGGAGTGTGGAGAGCAGGACTGACCCTGGTGGCCACTATTATGAGCATGTTCCCCAGGAGAGTGCTCAGGTAAATGACCAGAAAGAGCAGGAACAACTAGCCCTGTAGGTTGGAGTGGTTGGAAAATCCCAAGAAGATGAATTCAGTGACAAAAGATTGATTGCTCATTTCCAATGTGGTCATAGCTACAAAAGAGAGAAAAAGAGACCATGATGAGAATGGACTGAGAGCACCCCAAACAGGCTTGTTAATCTGCAGCAACATGGCTAATAATATCGAATAAAAAGCAGCCTGGAGACTGATAACCTGTGGGACTGGTCTCAGATAATCAGACCCATGGAGCCGCACAAATTTCAGGGGTGATGGTGGGTGGGAGTAACCAGAGAATTGCTAGAAGCCAACAGAAAGCCATTCGACCTCATCATGGTGTGAAGTCATTTCACACTGTCTCAGTAATCTCTGTCTCCTGTTGTCCTTTTATGTAAACATAGGATTTTTGGAGAAGTTCATTTTCATTGCAAATGTTAAGAAAAAAATTTACAAAGCAGAGTCATCATCTGCAAAAGGAGTCGGTGTTGCCTTCAGTGTTTTCCAATGTAGAGTTTTTCTCATTTTACATCAATCTTGATCTCTGTGTTCAGAAAGGCAGAAGTTAACTATTCCTGTACAATTCTGAAATTATCAGGGCCAGAGCAAAAAAGAGGACAGAAGTTTATGAAGTGGGGTTGAACTGGCTATCTTCAGTATACAGGGAAGATCAGTGGAGTAGAAGGAGAATGAGAGGGCGGTGAGGTTTGGGAAGGGAGGAAATGTGAAAGGTCTTTAAGCAGATCATGTTATGTGCACATGGAAGTCTACCACAGGGGAGTGCACCTGTATGTATATGTAGAAAGCACCAGACAGAAATTAACAGATAAATGACCCAAAGAAAGATCAGTAGAGAAAGGAGAATGGGGGCAGGAAGGGGAGGAAGATGGGGGGGTGGGGACTGAATGGAGTAAATCAGATTCTATGCACGTAGGATCTTTTCCAAATCAACCCAACTTCTATGTATAAATATTATGCTCTAATAAAAAATTTAAGAAGATGACATGATCCTATCAGCAAAGAGTTAGATTTGAATTCTTCTTGACCTATTTGTATACCTTTAATTTCTTTCTTTTGTCCAATGGCTCTGGCAATTTCAAGGATGAAGTTGAATAGTTTTGGTGAAAGAGGGGGCACCCTGTCTTCTTCCAGTTTTTAGAGTGAATGCTTTCAACCTTTCTCCACTTAGAATGATGCTGCCTTGGGGTTGGCATAGATACCTTTTACAATGCTTTTACAAAGTTCCTTCTGTCCCTAGTGTTTTTACTGTTTTGACAGGTAGCGGTGCTATATTTTGTTAAATGCTTGTTCTGCATCTGTTGAGATGATCAATAAACTTACATCTCTCTTAAATTATCTTAATCTCTCCCCTTTGGCTAAACATTCAGATCATCTCCAGTCCTATAAATATTTTAATGAACATTTTCCTACATAAACATATGTGACCATTTCGAATTATCTCTTCAGAATAAAATTTAAATCTGACATAAAAGAAATTGTTGTGCAGTTTCTATTTAAAACTAGCTCATGGGAGACATTATATTAAGTGAAATAAGCCAGACACATAAAGTGAAATTGCAGTTTTTTACTTCTTTTTGGAAGCTAAAAGTTAATCTCAGAGAAGTAGGGAGTAGAGCTGTGGTTATTGGAGCCTGGGAGAGAATCACAAAAATCATTGTGATTCTGATTTCTCAAAGACGCATGTGAAGGACTGCCTGAAACATGCCCTCTGAATGTGGTCTTTTAAAAAAAAGAGTGGACTTCTAACAGGGTCCTCAAAAAATCTCTCTTCTCTCCTCAGTGGGCAGCAGGAGGTCCGTGGGTCTGGCTGCCTAGGAGTTACCTGTGGTGTGCAAATGGGCAGGACCAGGAAAGCTGGAGAATCTCAATAATCACTAGTAGATGGCATTCTAGGTGAGGGCAGGCTGGAAACAGGCCATCCAGAAGGAAATGGCTTGAGCTCTGAAAATGACAGAATCTGTGAATTTAGGAAACGGTTGTGGGTCCAATCCACTCATAACACCTACTCCCTAGGTCAGTCCACGGTTGCCACAGTTACCACAGGCCTGACCAGAACAACCCGGAGGGGGAGATGCACTCTGGCCTCCTGGCTTGGAGGTTTGGTCTGGGGCCAGCTGACCAATTGCTGCCGGCCTGAGATGAGATGGGATGCCGAGGTGGAAGGGAACAAGGGGGGAAGCGTCCCTAGCTCATGGCAGCAGGAAGGTTGGAGCGGGGGAGGGGACAGGAGGAGACAGTTCACAGGGGACAAGATGTGATTCCCCAGGACATGTCCCTGGCCAAACACCACCTGCCCACACTCCTCTCAGTACAGTGGGCTTTTCAAATAATTAACCCAAAAAATGGATGGATCCAAAGATTAGGTCACAAGTCTCACAGTCTAATCATTTCACCTCTGAACACTGCTACTGTGGCTGACCCTGAGCTATTGGTGGGGAGATACCTTATTTCTAAGCCATAATAGTCTTTACAGTCCATGTGCTTTGGTTAGAATACCTTCATGTCATCTTGGAGAGTAATCAGGTGCCAAAACAAGATTAAAAGAAAATATGTGGTAACTGAAGATGTGACATTTGGAGCTTGGGGAAAAGCTCTGAAGAGGAGCCCTGGGTGGAGCACTTTAAAATCCTGGTGACGAGGACACAAGAGGGCACCTGGTCTGTGGGGTAGCTGAGTGGCAGTGGTATCACTCATTAAAACATAAAAAAAAATGAGAAGGAGCGTGTCTGGGGAGAAGAAAGGAGAGAAGCAGGTTGGGCCTGGAGTCTGGGTACCTGCAGGGTCTCCCCAAGGAGATTCCAGGAGGCAGCGGGACAGGTTCCCAGGAGATAGGCCTTGGAGTCATGGCTTAGAGTGACTGTGGAAGTCACAGGTGCTCATAAAGCCAAAAGAGAGCAGGGTGAGGAGAGAGGGCCTGATGGACTGTGTGGAAAAAAAGGTGTCCAGAAGGAGGCACACCAGCTATCAGGAATCATTCTGCACCACAGTGTCAAAGCTCTGCTCTCTGTACCAGGCATTCTGCACCCCAGTCTGAAACCTCTGCTCTCTATAGCAGTCCTTCTGCACCCCAGTCTACAACCTCTGCTCCCTCCAACAATCCTTCTCCAACTCAGTTTCCAAGTTTTGCTCTCTGAAACACTCTTTATGCACCCCAGTCTCAAACATCTTCTCTCTGCAACAGTCCTCCTGCACCTCAGTCTGAAAACTCTGCTCTCTGCAACAATCATTCTGCACCCCAGTCTCCAACCTCTGCTCTCTGTAACAGTCCTTCTACACCTCAGTCTTCAAACTCTGCTCTCTATAATATCCTTCTGCACACCAGTCTCCAAACTGTGATATGTATAACAGGCCTTCTGCACCCCAGTCTCCAACCTCTGCTCCCTGCAAGAAAACTTCTGCACCCCAGTCTCCATGTTCTGCCCTCTGAATAAGTCCTTCTGCACCCCACTCTCGAACATCTGCTCTGTGCAACAGTCCTTCTGCACCTAAGTCTGAAAACTCTGCTCTCTGCAAAAATCATTCTGCAACCCAGGCTCCAACCTCTGCTCTCTGTAACAGTCCTACTGCACCTCAGTCTCCAAACTCTGCTCTCTATAATATCTTTCTGCACACCAGTCTCCAAAATGTGATATCTGTAACGGGCCTTCTGCACCCCAGTCTCCAACCTCTGCTCCCTGCAAGTATCCCTCTGCACCCCAGTCTTCAAGTTCTGCTCTCTGAAAGGGTCCTTCTGCACCCCACTCTTGAACATCTGCTCTCTGCAACAGTCCTTCTGCTCCTAAGTCTGAAAACTCTGCTCTCTGTAACAATCATTCTGCAACCAAGTCTCCAAACTCTGCTCTCTGTAACAGTATTTCTGCACCTCAGTCTCCAAACTCTGCTCTCTGTAACAGATCTTCTGCACCCCAGTCTCCAACATCTGCTCTTTGCAATGATCCTCTTCTCCCAAGGCTCCAACCTCTGCTCTCTGAAATGGGCCTTCTGCACCCCAGTCTCCAACCTCTTCTCTCTGCAACGATCTTTCTGCACCTCAGTTTCCAACCTCTACTATATGTAACAGTTATTCTACACCCTAGTCTCCAACCTCTGCTCTCCATAAGATTCTTCTTCACCTCAGTCTCCAACCTCTGCTCTCTGTAACAATCTTAGGCACCTAAATCTCCAATTTTAGCTCTCTGCATCGGTAATTCTGCACCCCAGTCTCCAAACTCTGTTCTCTGCAACAGTCCTTCTGCACCACAGTCTCCAAAGTCTGCTTTCTGTATCAGTTCTTCTGTACCCCAGTCTCAAACCTCTGCTCTGTGTAACAGTCCTTCTGCACCTCAGTCTACAACCTCTGCTCCTGTAACAGTCCTTCTGCAAAGTAGTCTCTAACCTCTACTCTCTGCAACATTTCTTCTGGACCCCAGTCTCCAACCTGTGCTCTCTGTAACTGTCCTTCTGCACCCCAGTCTCCAACATCTGCTCTCTGTAAGTATCGTTCTCCACCATAGTCTCCAACCTCTGCTCTCCTCATCGATCATTCCGCACCTCAGTCTCCAACCTCTGCTCTCTGCAACAATCCTTCTGCACCCCAGTCTTCAAGCACTGGTCTCTGTAACAGTCCTTATGCAGCTCAGAGTACCACGTATGCTCTCTGTAAAATACTTCTGCACACCAGTCTAAAACATCTGCTCTTTACAATGATCCTTAGAACCCCAGTCTCCAATATCTGCTCCCTTTAACAGTTCTTCTGTAAAGCAGTCTCCAAACTCTGCTCTCTGTAATGGACCTTCTACACCCCAGTCTCCAACCTCTACTTTCTGTATTAGTCTTTCTGCACGCCAGTCTCCAAACTCTGTACTCTGTAACAGTTCTTCTGCACCTCAGTCTCCAAACTCTGCACACTGCAACAGTCCTCTGCACCCCAGTCTCCACCCTCTGCTCTCGGTAACAGTTCTTCTGCACCCCAATCTCCAAACTCTGATCTGTGTAACACTCCTTATGCACTCCAGTCTCAACCGTCTGATCTCTGTAACAATCCGTCTGGACATCAATCTCCAACCTCTGCTCTCTACAACGTTACTTCTTCTCCTCAGTCTCCAAACTCTACGCTCTGTAAATGTCCTTCTGCACCTCAGTCTCCAAACTCTGCTCACTGTAAGATTCTTCTGTAACCAATTCTCCAAACTCTGCTCTCTGTAACAGTCCTTCTGCACCCCAATCTCCAAACTCTGCTCTCTGTACCAGGCCTTCTGCACCCCAGTCTTATAACTCTGCTCCTTTTAATAGGCCTTCTGCACCAAAGTCCCCAACCTCTGATCTCTGCAACAATTTTTCTGCACCCCAGGATCCAACATCTTCTCTCTGCAACAGTCCTTCTGCACCTCAGTCTGAAAACGCTGCTCTCTGCAACAATCCTTCTGCACCCCAGTCTTAAACCTCTTCTCTTGTAACACTTCTTCTGCACCTCTGTCTCCAAAATGCTCTCTGTAAGATCCTTCTGCAACACAGTCTCGAAACTGTGCTATCTGTAAATGTTCTTCTGCACCGCAGTCTCCAACCTCTGCTCTCTGTAAGATCCTTCTGCACCACAGTCTCCAACCACTTCTCTCTTTATCAGTCCTTCTGCACCCAGGTCTCCAAACTCTGCTCTCTGCAATATTTCTTCTTGACCCCAGTCCCCAACCTGTGCTCTCTATAACAGTCCTTCTTCACCCCAGATTTCAACATCTGCTCTCTGCAACGATCCTTCTTCTACCCAGTCTCAAAACTCTGCTCTCTGGAAAAGTCTTTTTGTATCGCAGTCTCCAACCTCTTCTCTTTGTAACGGTCCATCTGCTCCCCAATTGCCAACCTCTTCTTTCTGTAACAATCCTTCTACACCCCAGTCTCCAAACTCTTCTCTCTGCAATGATCCTTCTGAACCTCAGTCTCCTAACTCTGCTCTCTGTAAATGTCCTTGTTCCCCTCAGTCTCCATTCTTTGCTCTCTGTAATTTTCCTTCTGCACCCCAGTATCCAACCTCTGCTCTCTGCAACGGTCCTTCTGCACCCCAATATCCAAACTCTGCTTCTTCTAACAGTCCTTCTACACCCCAGTCTCCAAACTCTCCTCTCTGTACCAATCCTTCTGCACCTCAATCACCAACATCTGCTCTCTTTAACAGTCCTTCTGCACCTCAGTCTCCAACCTTTGCTCTCTGTAATGGTCCTTCTGTACCCTAGTATCCAACCTCTGCTCTCTGTATCAATCTTTCTGAACCTCAGTCTGAAACGTCTGCTCTCTGTAACAATCCTTCTGCATCCTAGTCTCCAAAACTGCTCTCTACAACTGTCCTTCTGAACCAAAGTCTCCAAACTCTGCTCTCTCTAACAGTCCTTCTGTACCGCAGTCTCCAACCTCTTCTCTCTATAACTGTCCTTCTGCACCCCAATTGCCAAACTCTGCGTTCTTTAACAGTCCTTCTGAACCTCAGATTCCAACCTCTGCTCTCTGTAATAGTCCTTCTAAGCCTTAGTCTGAAACCTCTGCTGTCTGCAACAATCTTCTGCACCCCAGTCTTCATACTGTGCTATTTGTAACAATCCTTCTGCACCCCAGTCTCCAACCTGTGCTCCCTGAAACAGGTCTTTTGCACCCCAGTCTCCAAATTCTGCTCTTCGTAACAGGCCTTCTGCACCTCAGTCTCCAACCTCTTCTCTCTGCAACAGTCCTTCTAAACCGCAGTCTCCAACCTCTGCTCTCTGCAATGATCCTTCTGCATTCCAGTCTCCAACAACTGCTCTCTGCAGCAGTCCTTCTGCACCCCAGTCTCCAACCTCTTCTCTCTGCAACATTTATTCTGCACCCAAGTCTCCAACCTGTGCTCTCTGTAACTGTCCTGCTGCACCCCAGTCTCCAACTTCTGCTCTCTGTAGCGATCCTTCTGCACCTCATTCTCCAACCTCTGCTCTCTGCAATGATCCTTCTGCACCCCAGTCTCTATTATCTGCTCTCTGTAAAAAACTTTTGCACCACAGTCTCCAAACTCTCCTCTCTGTAAAAGTCCTTCTGCACCAAAGTCTCCAAGTTCTGCAATCTATAACAGTCCTTCTGCACCCCAGTCTCAAAACTCTGCACTCAGAAATGATCTTTCTGCAACTCAATCTCCAACCTCTGCTCTCTATAATAGTCCTTTTGAACCCAGTCTCCAACATCCACTCTCTGCAACGATCCTTCTTCTCCCCAATCTCCAACCTCTGCTCTCTGCAATGGTCCTTCTACATACCAGTTTCCAAAATCTGCTCTCTGTAACAGTCCTTCTGCACCTCAGTCTCCAAACTCTGCTCTCTGAAACAGTCATTCTGCAACCCTGTCTCCAACCTCTGCTCTCAGTAACAGATCTTCTGCACCCCAATCTCCAAACTCTGCTCACTGTAATACTCCTTCTGCACCCCAGTCTCCACACTCAATTCTGTAAAAGTCCTTCTGCACCTCAGTCTCCAACCTCTGCTATCTGTAAGATCCTTTTGCAAACCATTCTTCAAACGCTGCTCTCTATAACAGTCTTCTGCAACCCAGTCTCCAAACTCTGTTCTCTGTAACATGCCTTCTGCACCCCAGTCTTCAAACTGTGCTCTCTGTAACAGGCCTTCTGCACCCCAGTCTCCAACCTTTTCTCTGCAATGATCCTTCTGCACCCCAGTCTCCAAACTCTGCTCTCTGTAACAGTCCTTCTGCACCGCAGGATCCAACATCTGCTCTCTGAAACAGTCCTTCTGCACCTCAGTCTGAAAACTCGGCTCTCTGCAAAAATCTTTCTGCACCCAAGTTTCCAAACTTTGCTCTCTGTTACAGTCCTTCTGAACCTCAGTCTACAAAATCCTCTCTGTAAGATCATTCTGAAACCCAGTCTCGAAATTGTCCTATCTTAACAGTCCTTCTGCACCCCAGTCTTCAATTTCTGCTCTCTGTAACAGGTGTTCTGCAGCCCAGTCTCCAATCTCTGCTCTCTGTAACAGGCTTTCTGCACCCCAGTCTCCAACCTCTTCTCTCTTCAACAATCCTTCTTCACCTCAGTCTCCAACCTCTGCTCTCTGTAACAGTCCTTCTGCACCCCAGGCTCCAACTTCTGCTCTCTGTAACAATCCTTCTGCACCTCAGTCTTCAACCTCTGCTCTCTGTAACGATTCTTCTGCACCCCAGTCTTCACACTCTGTTCTCTGCAACAGTCTTCTGCACCCCAGTCTCCAACCTCTGCTCTCTGCAACAGTCCTTCTGCACCCCAATCTCCAACCTCTGTTCTCTGCTAAAGTCCATCTGTACCCCAGTCTCCTACATCTGCTCTCTGTATCAGTCCTTTTACACCTCAGTCTCCAATCTCTGCTCTCTGCAGCAGTCCTTTTACATCCAAGTAACCAAAACCTGCTCTGTGCAACGATCCTTCTGCACCTTAGTTTCCAAACTCTCCTCTCTGCAACAATCCTTCTGCATCCCTGTCTCCAACCTCTGATCTCTGTATCAGTCCTTCTGCACCACAGTCTCCAAACTCTGCTCTCTGCAAAAGTCCTTATGCACCCAAGTCTCCAAACTCTGATGTCTGCAACATATCTTCTGCACCCCAGTCTCCAACCTGTGCTCTCTTTAACAGTCCTTCTGCACCCCAGTCTACAAAGTCTGGTAGCTGTAACAGTCCTTTTGTATCATAGTCTCGAACCTCTTCTATTTGTAAGGTTTCATCTGCTCCCCAATTGCCAACCTCTGCTTTCTGTAACAATCCTTCTGCACGACCGTCTCCATTCTTTGCTCTCTGTAATTGTCCTTTTGCACCCCAGTCTCCAATCTCTGCTCTCTGTAACAATCCTTTTGCACCCCAGTCTCCTAAATCTGCTCTCTGCAACGGTCCTTCTGAACCCCAGTCTACAAACTCTGCTCTCTGTAAGAGTCCTTCTGTACGGCAGTCTCCAACCTCTTCTCTCTATAACGGTCCTTCTACACCCCAATTTTCAACCTCTGCTCTCTGTAAAATTCCTTCTAAGCCTCAGTCTGAAACATCTGCTCTCTGCAAAAATCCTTCTAAACAACAGTCTCCAAACTGTGCTATTTGTAACAATTATTCTGCACCCCAATCCCCAACATCTGCTCTCTGTAACAGGTTTTCTGAAACCCAGTCTCCAAACTCTGCTCTTTGTAACAGGTCTTCTGCACCCCAGTGTCCCACCTCTTCTGTCTGCAATAGTCGTTCTACACCCCAGTCTCCAACCTCCGCTCTCTGCAACGATTCTTCTGCATCCCAGTCTCCAACGTCTGCACTTTTCAAGATCCTTCTGCACCCCGTTCTCTAAACTTTGCTCTTTGTAACAGTCATTCTGCACCTCAGTCTCCAACCTCATCTCTCTGCAACGGCCCTTGTGCACCCCTGTATCCAACCTCTGTTGTCTTCAGCTGTCCTTCTGCACCCCAGTCTACAAACTCTGCTCTCTGTAACATTCCTTCTGCACACCAGTCTCCAAACTCTACTTTCTGTATCAGTTATTCTGCACCCCAGTCTAAAACCTCTGCTCTCTGTAACAGTCCTTCTGAACCTGAGTCTCCAAATTCTACTCTCTGCCAAAGTCCTTCTGCACCCATGTCTCCTACACCTGCTCCCTGCAACAGTCCTTCTTCACCTCAGTTTCCAACCTCTGCTATCTGCAACAGTCCTTCTGCACCCCACTCTCCAAACTCTGCTCTTGGCAATGATCCTACTGCATCCCAGTCTCCAACCTCTGATCTCTGCAACAGTCCTTCTGCAACTCAGTCTCCAACTTCTGCTCTCTGTAAGTTCATTCTGAACCCCTGTCTCCAAGCTCGGCTTATTTTAACGATCCTTCTGCACCCGAGTGTCCAACCTCTGCTCTATGTAACAGGATTTTGCACCTCAGTCTCCAACCTCTGCTCTCTGCAACAGTCTTTCTGCACCCCAGTTTCCAAGTTCTGCTCTCTCTAAGAGTCCTTCTGCACCTCAGTCTCCAAACTCTGCTCTCTGCAACATTCCTTCTGAAGCCCAGTCTCCAACCCCTGCTCTCTGCAACAGTCCTTCTGCACACCAGTCTCCAACCTCTGCTCTCTGCAACAGTCCTTCTGCACCCCAGTCTCCAAACTCTGCTCTCTGTAACAATCCTTATGCACATCAGTCTCCAAACTCTGTTCCCTGAAACTGTCCTTCTGCACATCAGTCTCAAACCTCTACTCTCTGTAACAGACCTTTTGCCCTTGACTCTCCAACCTCTGCTCTCTGCAGATCCTTCTAAAACCCAGTCTCAAACCTTTGCTCTCTGTATCTATTATTCTGCACCTCAGTCTCCAAACTCTGCTCTCTGTTTCAGCTTTTCTTCTCCGCAGTCGCCAAACTCTGGTCTCTGTTACTGTCGTTCTGCACCCCAATTTCCAGACACTTCTTTCTATAACAGTCCTTCTGTATCTCACTCTCCAAACTCTGCTCTCTGTAACAGTCCTTCTACACCTCAGTCTCGAACCTCTGCACTCTGTAACAGTTCTTCTGCACCTCACTATGACACCTCTGCTATCTCTACGATCCTTCTGTACCCCAGTCTCCAAACACTGCTCTCTGTAACAGTCCACCTGCACGTAGTCTTCAAACTCTACTCTCTGTAAGATTCTTCAGCAACCCAGGCTCCAACTCTGCTCTTTATAACAGGCCTTCTGCACCCCAGTCTCCAAACTCTCCTCTCTATAACAGGCCTTCTGCACGCCAGTCTCCAAACTATTCTCTCTGTAGCAGTCCTTCTGCACCCCAGTCTCCAAAATCTACACTGTGCAACGATCCTTCTGCACCCCAGTCTGCAACCTCTGCTCTCTGCAATGATCCTACTGCACCCCAGTCTACTACCTCTGATCTCTGCAACAGTCCTTCTGCAGATCAGTCTCCAAATTCTGCTCTCTTTAAGATTCATCTTCACCCCAGTATCCAACCTCTGTTCTCTAAAAGAGTCCTTCTGCATCCAAGCTCCAACCTCTGCTCTCTGTAACAGGACTTCCGTACCTCAGTCTCCAACCTCTGCTCTCTGCAACAGTCCTTCTGCACCCCTGTCTCCAAAATCTGCTCTCTGTAACAGTCCTTCTTCATATCAGTCTCCAAACTCTGCTCTCTGCAACCATCCTCTTAACCACAGTCTCAAACCTCCGCTCTCTGCAACAGTCCTTCTGCACCCCAGTCTCCAAAAACTGCTCTCTGCAACAGTCCTTCCGCACCTCAGTCTGAAAACTCTGCTGTTTCTTCAACGAACTTTCTGCAACACAGTCTCCTACTTCTGCTCCATGTAACGGTCTTTCTGCACCCCAGACTCCAATCTCTGCTTTCTGTATCAGTCCTTCTGTACCCCAGTTGCCAACCTCTGCTCTCTGTAAGAGTCCTTCTGCACCTCAGCTCCAAACTCTGATCTCTGCAACAGTCTTTTGCAACTCAGTCTCCAAATTCTTCTCTCTGTAAGATCCTTAGGCACCCCTGTATTTAACCTCTGCTCTCAGAAATTGTCCTTCTGCACCCGAGTCTCCAAACTTTGCTCTCTGTAACAGGACTTCTGCACACCAGGCTCTAACATCTGCTCTCTGCAACAGTCATTCTGCACCTAAGTCTGAAAACTCTTCTCTGTGCAACGACCCTACTGCACCCCATTCTCCTACCTCTGCTCTCTGTAACAGTCCTTCTGCACCTTAGTCTCCCAACTCTGTTCTCTGTTTGATCCTTCTGCAACCTAGACTTTAAACTCTCCACTCTGTAACAGTCTTGCACAACAGTCTCCAACTTCCGCTCTGTGTAACAGGACTTCTGCAATTCAGTCTCCAACCTCTGCTCGGTGTAACAGGCCTTCTGCACCCCAGGCACCAACCTCTTCTCTCTGCAACAATTCGTCTCCACCCCAGTCTCCAACATCTGCTCTCTGCAACAGTCCTTTTGCACCTCAGTCTCCAAACTCTGCTCTCTGTAAGATTCATCTGAACCCCAGTCTTCAACCTCTGCTCTCTTTAACAGTCCTTCTGCACCCCAGTCTTCAAACTCTGCTCTCTGTAACAGTCCTTCTGCACCCCAGTCTCCAAACTCTGCTCTCTGGAGCAGTCCTTCTGCACCTCATTCTCCAACCTATTCTCTCTGCAACAGTCTTTCTGCTCCCCAGTCTTAGAGATCTGCTCTCTGTAAAAGTCCTTCTGTACCACATTGTCCAAACTCTGCTCCCTCTTTCGGTTCTTCTACACCCCTGTCTCTAAATTCTGCTTTCTGTATCAGCCTGTCTGAACTCCAGTCTCCAACCTCTGTTCTCTGTATCCATCATTCTGCACCTCAATCTCCAACTTGTGCTCTCTGTAAGAGTCCTTCTGCATACCATTTTCTAACCTCTGCTTTCGGTAACAGTCCTAGACCGAAGTCTCCAAACTCTGCTCTCTTTAACGGTCCTTCAGCACGCCAATTTTCAACCTCTGCTTCCTGTAACAGTCCTTCAACACCTCAGACTGAAACCTCTGCTCTCTGAATGATCCTTCTGCACTCTAGTCTCCAACCACTGCTCTCTGTAACAGTACACCTGCACATCAGTCTCTAACCTCTGCTCTCTGTAAAATTCTTCAGCAACCCAGTCTCAAAACTCTGCTCTCTATAACAGTCCTTCTGTACCCCAATCTCCAACCTCTCCTCTCTGTAGCAGGCCTTCTGCACACCAGTCTCCAAACTCTGCTCTCTGCAACGATCCTTCTGCATCCCAATCTCAAACTTCTCCTCTCTGCAATGATAGTACTGCACCTCAGTCTCCAACCTCTGATCTCTGCAACTGTCCTTCTGCACCTCAGTCTCCAACTTCTGCTCTCTGTAAGATCCTTCTGCATCCCTGTCTCCAAGATCTGCTATTTGCAACGATCCTTCTGGACCCAAATCTCCAACCACTGTTCTATGTAACAGGACTTCTGCACCTCAGTCTCCAACCTCTGCTCTCTGCAAAAGTCCTTCTGCACCCCATTCTCTAGATTCTGCTCTCTGTAACAGTTATTCTGTACTGCATTCTCCAACCTCTACTCTCTGTAACGTTCTTTCTGCACCCGATAGTAGAGCCTCTGCTTTCGGTATCAGTCCTTTTGCACCCCAGTCTCTACCTTCTGCTCTAAGTGTCCTTCTGCACCTTAGTCTTCAACCTCTGCTCTCTGCAACAGTCCTTCTGCACCCCAGTCTGCAACCTCTGCTCTCTTCAACAGTCCTTCTGCACTTCTGTCTCCAAACTCTGCTCTCTGTAACAGTCCTTCTTCACCTCAATCTGCAAACTCTGTTCTCTGCAACGTTCATTCTGCACCTCAGTCTCCAACCTATACACTCTGTAACAGAACTTCTGCACTTCAGTCTCCAACCTCTGCTCTCTGTGGGATCCTTCGCCAACCCAGTCTCCCAACTCTGCTCTCTGTAACATTCCTTCTGCACACCAGTCTTAAATCTCTTATCTCTGCAACGATCATTCTTAAACCCAGACTCCAACCTCTGCTCTCTGCAACAGTCCTTCTACACTTCAGTCTCCAACAACGGGTCTCTGCAACAGTCCTTCTGCACCACAGTCTGAAAATTCTGCTATCTGAAACGAACCTCCTGCACCTCAGTCTCCTACTTCTGCTGTCTGTTAAAATTTTTCTGCACCTCAGTCTCCGACATCTTCTCTCTGTAAGATCCATCTGAACCCCAGTCTCCAACATCTGCTCTCTGTAACAGTCCTTCTGCACCTCAGTCTCCAACCTTTGCTCTCTGCAACAGCCTTCTGCATCCCAGTCTGCAAACTCTGCTCTCTGCAACGATCTTTCTGGACCCAAGACTCCAGCGTCTGCACTCTGCAGCAGTCCTTCTGTACCACAGTCTCCACCCTCTGCTCTCTGTAAGATCTTTCAGCACTCCAGTTTCCAAACTCTGCTATTTCTAACATTCCATCTCTACCCTAGGCGCCAACCTCGGCTTTCTGCAAGGGTCCTGTGGCAACCCAGTCTCCAAAATCTGTCCTCTGCAACAGTCTTTCTGCTCCACAGTTACCAATATCTGCTCTCTGTAACAGTCCTTCTGTACCGCATTCACCAAACTCTGCTCTCTGTAACGGTCCTTCTGCACCCCAGTCTCCAACCTCTGCTTTCTGTATCAGTCCTTCTGAACCCAGTCTCCAACCTCTGCTCTCTGTGTCTATCCTTCTTCACCTCAGTCTCCAACCTGTGCTTTCTGTAACAGTCCTTCTGAACCCAAGTATCCCACCTCTGCTCTCTGTAACAGTCCTACTATACTGTAGTCTCCAACCTCTGCTCCCTGTAACGGTCCTTCTGCACCCCACTTTAAAACCTCTGCTTTCTGTAACAGACCTTCTGCACCTTAGTCTGAAACCTCTGCTCTCCACGATCCTTCTGCACCCCAGTCTCCAACCACTGGTCTCTGTAACAGTCCAACAGCACCTTAGTCTCCAACCTCTGCTATGTGTAAGATCCTTCAGCAACCCATTCTTCAAAATCTGCTCTCTTTCCCAGTCCTTCTGCACCCCAGTCTCCAACCTCTCTTCTCTGTAACAGGCCTTCTGCACGCAAGTCTACAGCCTCTGCTCTCTGAAACGATTCTTCTGCACCCCAGTCTTTAACCTCTGCTCTCTGCAATGATCCTACTGCACCCCAGTATCTAACCTCTGATCTCTACAACAGTCCTTCTGCACCTCAGTCTCCAAATTCTGCTCTCTGTAAGATCTTTATGCACCGCTCTCTTTAATCTCTTCTCTCTGTAACAGTCCTTCTGCACCCCAGTCTCCAAACTCTGCGCTCCGCAACAGTTCTTCTGCACCCCAGTCTCCAAACTGTGCTCTCTGCAACAGTCCTTCGGCACCCTAGTTACCAATATCAGCTCTCTTTTACAGTCCTTCTTCACCCCAGTCTCAAAACTCTACTCTCTGTAACAGTCCTCCTGTACTGCAGAATCCATCCTCTGCTCTCTGTAATGGTCTTTCTGTACCCCAGACTCCAATCTCTGCTTTTTGTATCAGTCCTTCTGCACCCCAGTCTCCAACCTGTGCTTTTTATTACAGTCCTTCTGCACCCCAGTCTCCAAAGTCCGTTATCTGCACCATCCTTCTGAACCCCATTCTCCAACCTCGGCTCTCTGTAACAATCCTTCTGCACCTCAGTCTCCAAACTCTGTACTCTGCAACTTTACTTCTGCACCTCTGTCTCCAACATTTATTCTCTGTAACAGCGTTTCTGCAACTGATTTTTTAACCTCTGCTCTATGTAGAATCCTTCTCCAACCCAGGCTCCAAACTCTGCTCTCTGTAACAGTTCATCTGCACATCAGTCTCCAACCTCTGCTCCCTGCACGGATCTTTCTTTACCCCAGTCTCAAACCTCTGCTCTCTGCAACAGTCCTTGTGCACTCCAGTCTCCAACATCTGCTCTCTTAAACAGTCCTTCAGCAACTCAGTCTAAAAACTCATCTCTCTGCAACGATCCTTCTGCACCACAGACTACTACCTCTGCTCTCTGTAAGACCCTTCTGCAACCCAGTCTTCAAACTCTGCTCTTTGTAACAGTCCTGCACCCTAGTCACCGAACTCTGCTCTCTGTAAGATCCTTATGCACTCAAGTCTTCTACCACTTCTCTCTGCAACGATTCTTGTCCATCACAGTCTCAAACATCTGCTCTGAAACAGTCCTTTTGCACTCCAGTCTCTAAGCTCTGCTCTCTGTAAGATCCATCTGAACCCCAGTCTCCAACCTCTGTTCTCTGTAACAGTCCTTCTGCACCTTAGTCTCCAATCTCTGCTCTCTGTAACAGTCCATCTGCACCTCAGTCTCTAAAATCTGCTCTCTGCAACGATCCTTCAGGACCCCAGTCTCCAACTTCTGCTCTGTGCAACAGTCCTTCTGCACAACAGTCTCCAACCTCTGCTCTCTATAAGATCCTTCTGCACTCCAGTTTCTAAACTCTGCTCTCTGTGAAATTCCTAGTCCACCACAGTCTCCAACTTCTGTCCTCTGCAACAGTCCTGCTGCTCCCCAGTCTCCGAGATCTGTTCGGTGTAACAGTCCTTCTGTACCGCAGTCTCCCACCTCTGCTCTCTCTATCGGTCCTTCTACACCCCAATTTCCAAACTCTGCTTTCTGTAACAGTCATTATGCACCTCAGTCTCCACACTCTGCTCTCTGTAACACTTTTTCTACACCTCAGTCTCCAACCTCTGCTCTCTGTAACAGTCCTTCTGCACCCCAGTCTCAAACCTCTGCTATTGGTAACAGTCCTATACCTCAGTCTTCAACCTCTGCTCTCTTTAACGGTCCTTCTGCATTCCAATTTCCAAACTCTGCTTCCTGTAACAGTCATTCTGCACCTGAATCTCCAAACTCTGCTCTCTGTAACAGTACTTCTACAACCCAGTCTCCAAAATCTGCTCTCTGTAACAGTCCTTCTGCATTTCAGCCTGAAAATTCTGCTGTCTGGAACGAACCTTCTGCACCCCAGTCTCCTAACTCTGCTATCTGTACCAGTCCATCTACACCTCAGTCTCCAACCTCTGCTGTCTTTAACAGTCCGTCTGCACCTCAGTCTCCAAATTCTGCTCTCTATAAGATCCTTCTGCACCGCTGTCTCCAACCTCTGCTCTCTGTAACAGTATTTCTTCACCCCAGTCTCCAACCTCTGCTCTCTGCAACAGTTCTTTTCCACCCCAGGCTACAACATCTGCTCTCTGCAACAGTTCTTCGGCAACCTAGTTACCAACATCAGCTCTCTTTTACAGTCCTTCTGCACCCCAGTCTCCAACCTCTGCTCTCTGTAACAGTCCTCCTGTACTGCAGAATCCAACCTCTGCTCTTTGTAACGGTATTTCTGCACCCCAGACTCCAATCTCTGATTTCTGTATCAGTCCTTCTGCACCCCAGTCTCCAACCTCTGCTCTCTATAACAGTCCTTATGCACACCAGTCTCCAAAATTGGCTATCTGCAACAGTCTTTCTGCACCCCAGTCTCCAACCTCTGCTCTCTGTAACAATCCTTGTGCATCTCAATCTCAAAACTTTGTATTCTGCAACGTTACTTCTGCACCTCAGTCTCCAACATCTACTCTCTGTATCAGTCTTTCTGCTCCTGATTCATCAACCTATGCTCTCTGTAGGATCTTTCTCCAACCCAGTCTCCAAACTCTGCTCTCTGTAATAATCCTTCTGCACAGCAGTCTCCAATCTCTGCTCTCCACCGATCCTTCTTCACCCCAGTCTCCAACCTCTGCTCTCTGCAACAGTCCTTCTGCACTCCAGTCTCCAACATCTGCTCTCTTCAACAGTCCTTCAGCAACTCAGTCTAAAAACTCTTCTCTCTGCAACGATCCTTCTGCACCTCAGTCTACTACCTCTGCTCTCTGTAAGACCCTTCTGCAACCCAGTCTCCAAACTCTGCTTTCTGTAACAGTCCTTCTGCAGAATAGTTTCCAAACTCTGCACTCTGTAACAGGAATTTTACAACCCAGTCTCTAACCTCTGCTCTCTTTAGCAGGCCTTCAGAACCCCAGTCTCCAACCTCTTCTCTCTGCAATGATTTTTCTCCACCCCAGTCTTCAACCTCTGCTCTCGGCAACAGTCCTGCACCCTAGTCACTGAACTCTGCTCTCTGTAAGATCCTTATGAACTCCAGTCTTAAACCTCTTCTCTTTGCAACGATTCTTGTCCATCACAGTCTCAAACATCTGCTATCTGCAACAGTCCTTTTGCACTCCAGTCTCTAAACTCTGCTCTCTGTAAGATCCATCTGAACCCCAATCTCCAACCTCTGCTCTCTGTAACAGTCCTTCTGCACACCAGTCTCCAAACTCTGATCTCTGTAACTGTCCTTCTGCACCTCAGTCTCCAATCTCTGCTCTCTGTAACAGTCCATCTGCACCTCAGTCTCTAAAATCTGCTCTCTGCAATGATCCATCTGGACCCCAGTCTCCAACTTCTGCTCTGTGCAACAGTCCTTCTGCACCAGTCTTGAACCTCTGCTCTCTATAAGATCTTTCTGCACTCCAGTTTCTAAACTCTGCTCTCTGTAAAATTCCTTGTCCACCACAGTCTCCAACTTCTGTCCTCTGCAATTGTCCTGCTGCTCCCCAGTTTCCGAAATCTGCTCGGTGTAACAGTCCTTCTGTACCGCAGTCTCCCACCTCTGCTCTCTCTAACTGTCCTTCTACACCTCAATTTCCAAACTCTGCTTTCTGTAACAGTCATTATGCACCTCAGTCTCCAAATCTGCTCTCTGTAACACTTATTCTACACCTCAGTCTCCAACCTCTGCTCTCTGTAACAGTCCTTCTGCACCCCAGTCTCAAACCTCTGCTATTGGTAACAGTCCTATACTGTAGTCTCAAACCTCTGCTCTCTGTAACAGTCCTTCTGCATTCCAATCTCCAAACACTGCTTCCTGTAACAGTTTTTCTGCACCTGAATCTCCAAACTCTGCTCTCTGTAACAGTGTTTCTACTACCCAGGCTCCAACCTCTGCTCTCTGCGAAAGTCCTTCTACACCTCAGCCTGAAAATCCTGCTGTCTGGAACAAACCTTCTGCACCCCAGTCTCCTAACTCTGATATCTGTACCAGTCCATCTACACCTCATTCTCCAACCTCTGCTGTCTTTAACAGTCCGTCTGCACCTCAGTCTCCAAATTCTGCTCTCTATAAGATCCTTCTGAACCGCTGTCTCCAACCTCTGCTCTCTGTAACAGTATTTCTGCACCCCAGTCTCCAACCTCTACTCTCTGCAACAGTTCTTCTCCACCCCAGTGTACAACATCTGCTCTCTGCAACAATTCTTCGGCAACCTAGTTACCAACATCAGCTCTCTTTTACAATCCTTCTGCATCCCAGTCTCCAACCTCTGCTCTCTGTAACAGTCCTCCTATACTGCAGAATCCAACCTCTGCTCACTGTAACGGTCTTCCTGCACCCCAGACTCCAATCTCTGATTTCTGTATCAGTCCTTCTGCACCCCAGTCTCCAACCTCTGCTCTCTATAGCAGTCCTTATGCACCCCAGTTTCCAAAATCCGCTATCTTCAACAGTCTTTCTGCACCCCAGTCTCCAACCTCTGCTCTCTGTAACAATCCTTGTGCATCTCAATCTCAAAACTTTGTATTCTGCAACATTACTTCTGAACCTCAGTCTCCAACAACTTCTATCTGTATCATTCTTTCTGCACCTGATTCTTCAACCTATGCTCTCTGTAGGATCTTTCTCCAACCTAGTCTCCAAACTCTGCTCTTTGTAACAATCCTTCTACACACCAGTCGCCAACCTCTGCTCTCTTCACCGATCCTTCTTCACCCCAGTCTCCAACCTCTGCTCTCAGTAAAAGTCCTTCTGCACACCAGTCTCCAACATCTGCTCTCTCTAAAAATTTTTCTGAACCCAAGTCTCTAACTCTGTTCTCTGCAACGATTCTTCTGCACGCCAGTCTCTAAAGTCTGCTCTCTGTAAAAGTCCTTCTGCACCCCAGTCTCCAACATGTGCTCTCAGTAAAAGTCCTTCTAAACCCTAATCTCAAACCTCTGCTCTTTGTAACAGTCCTACTACACCCCATTCTCCATACTCTGCTCACCCCAAGGATATCTCTGCACCCCAGTCTTCATTCTCTGCTCTCTGCAACTTTCCATTTTCACCCATGTCTCCAGCATCTGCTCTCTGCAACAGTCCTTCTCCACCCCAGTCTCCAAAATCTGATCTCTGTAACAGTCTTTCTGGACCCCAGGCATAAACCTCTGCTCTCAGCAAAAGTTTTTCTGCACCCCAGTCTCCAACCGCTTCTCTCTGTAACTATCCTTCTGCACCTCAGTCTCAAACCTCTACTCTTTGCAAGGGTCCCTCTGCACCTCAGTCTCCAAACTCTGTCTCTGTAACATCCTTCTGCACACCAGTCTCCAACATCTGCTCTGTAACAGGCCTTCTGCACCTTAGTCTCCAACCTCTGATCTCTGTATCAGTCCATCTGCACCCCAGTCTCCAACCTATGCTCTCTGCAACAGTTTTTCTGTACCTCAATCTCCAATCTCTGCTCTATGCAACAATCCTTCTGTGCACAAGTCTCTAACATCTTCTCTCTAAAAAAGTCCTTCTATACCAAAATCTCCAACCTCTGCTCTCCGTAACAGTCTTTCTGTACCTCTGTCTCATACTTCTGCTCTCTGTAAGACCCTTCTGAAACCCAGTCTGCAAACTCTGCTTTTTGTAACAGTCCTTCTGCACCCCAGTCTCCAACCTCTGCTCTCTGTAACAGGCCTTCTGCATCCCAGCCTCCAACCTCTGCTCTCTGTAAGAGGCCTTCTGCACCCAAGTCTCCAAACTCTACTCTCTGCAACAATCCTTCTGCACCGCAGTCTCCTACCTCTTCTCTCTGAAACAGTATTTCTGCACCCCAGTCTCCTACCTCTGCTCTCTGTAAGATCCTTCTGCACACCAGTCTCCAACCCCTGCTCGCTGTAACAGTTTTTCTGGAACCTATCTCCAAACTCTGCTCTCTGCAACGGTCCTTCTATACCCAACTCTCCAAACTCTGTTTTCTACAACAGTCCTTTTACACCCCAGTCTCCAACCTCTGATCTCTGTAACAGTCCTTCTGCCACCCATTCTCCAACATTTGCTTTCTTTGTCAGTCCTTCTGCACCCCAGTATCCAACCTCTTCTCTCTGTAACAGTCCTTCTGCACCTCAGTCTCCAACCTCTGCTTTCAGCAACAGTTTTTCTGAACCCCAGTCTCCAACCTCTGCACTTTGCAGATTTCCTGCTGCACCCCAGTATGAAACCTATGCTCTCTGTAAAAGTCCGTCTTCACCCCAGTCTCCACCTCTGCTCTCTGTAATGATCCTTCTGTACCCTAGTCTCAAACATCCGATCTCTGTAACAGTCCTTTTGTACCGCAGTCTCCAAACTCTTTTCTCTGTACAATCGTTCTGAAACCCAGTCTCCAACGTCTGCTATCTCTAACTGTCCTTCTGCACTCCAGTCTTTAACCTCTGCCCTCTGCAACAGTCCTTCTTCACCTCAGTCTCCAAACTCTGCTTTCTGCAACAGTCCTTCTGCACCCAAGTCTTCAACCTCTGCTCTCCACAACATTCGTTCTGCATCCCAGTCTCCAAAGTGTGCTCTCTGTAAAAGTCTTTCTGCACCCCAGTCTCCAAACTCTCCTCTCTGTAACGATCCTTCTGCATCGCAGTCTCGAACTTCTGCTCTCTGCAATGATTCTCCTGCACTTCAGTCTCCATCCTCTGCTCTCTGCAACGATCCTTCTGAACCCTAGTCTCAAACCTCTGGTCTCTGCAACAGTCCTTGTGAAACCCAATCTCCAACATCTGCTTTGTGCCACAGTTCTCCTGAACCTCAGTCTGAAAACTTTGCTCTCTGTAATCCTCCATCTGCAACCAAGTCTCCAACCTCTGCTCTCTGTAACAGTCCTTCTGTACCTCAGTCTCCAAACTCTGCTCTATGAAACAATCCTTCTGTGCACAAGTCTCTAACATCTTCTCTCTTAAACAGTCCTTCTACACCCCAGTCTCCATACTCTGATCACCCCAGTGATCCTTCTGCACCCCAGTCTCCAAACTCTGTTCTTTACATCAGTTCTTCTGCACCCCAGTGTCCAACCTCGACTCTATGTAACAGTCTTTCTGTACCTCAGTCTTCAACCTCTGTTCTCTGTAAGGGTCCTTATGCACCCCAGTATCCAACTTCTTCTTTCTGTATCAGTCATTTTGAACCACAGTCACCAAACTCTGCCCTCTGTAACCGTCCTTCTGCAACTCAATCTGCAACCTCTGCTCTCTTCAACAGTTCTTCTGCACCCCAGTCTCCATCCTCTGCTCTCTGCAACAGTCCTTTTGCACCACAGTCTCCAACATCTGCTCTCTGCAACAGTCATTCTGCACCCCAGTCTACAAACTTTGCTCTCTGTAACAGTCCTTCTGTACTGCATTCTCCAACCTCTGCTCTCTGTAAGGGAACTTCTGCACCAGAGTCTCAAATCTATACTTTCTGTGTCAGTCCTTCAGCAATCCAGTCTCCAATCTCTGCTCTGTGTAACTGTGCTGCTGCACCTTAGTCTCCAACCTCTGCTCTCTGCTACTGTTTTTCTGGACCCCAATCTCCAACCTCTGTTCTCTGCAACAGTCCTTGTACATCCCAGTCTAAAACCTCTGCTCTCTGCATCAGTCCTTCTTCACCCCTGTCTCCAACCTCTGCTCTCTATAACAATCCTTCTGCACCTCAGTCTCCAACCTCTGCTCTCTGCAACGGTGCTTCTGCACCTCAGTCTCCAAACTATGCTCTCTGTAATATCCTTAGGCACCCCTGTATTTAAACTCTGCTCTCTAAAACTGTCATTCTGCACCCCAGTCTCCAAACTCAGCTCTCTGTAACAGTCTTTCTGTACCTCAGTCTACAACCTCTGTTCTCTGTAAGGGTCCTTATGCACCCCAGTATCCAACTTCTTCTTTATCTATCAGTCGTTTTGAACCACAGTCACCAAACTCTGCCCTCTGTAACCGTCATGCTGCAACTCAGTCTGCAACCTCTACTCACTGCAACAGTTCTTCTGCACCTCAGTCTTCATCCTCTGTTCTCTGCAACACTCCTTTTGCACCCCAGTCTCCAACATCTGCTCTCTGCAACAGTCATTCTGCACCCCAGTCTCCAAACTTTGCTCTCTGTAACAGTCCTTCTGTACTGCATTCTACAACCTCTGCTCTCTGTAATGGTACTTCTGAACCAAAATCTCCAACCTCTGCATTCTGTGTCAGTCCGTCTGCACCCCAGTCTCCAACCTGAGCTCTGTTTAACTGTCCTTCTGCACTTTAGTCTCCTACTTCTGCTCTCTGCTATAGTCCTTCAGGACCCCAATCTTCAACCACTACTCTCTGCAACAGTGCTTCTAGATCCCAGTCTAAAACCTCTGCTCTCTACAACAGTCCTTCTGCACCCTAGTCTCCAACCTCTGCTCTCTGCAACAATCCTTCTGCACCTCAGTCTCCAATCTTTGCTTTCTGCAACTATCCTTCTGCACCCCAGTCTGAAAACTCTGCTAGCTGCAACAGTCCTTGTGAAGCCCAGTCTCCAACATCTGCTTCCTTCAACAGTTCTTCTGTACCTCAGTCTGAAAACTCTGCTCTCTGCAATTATCCATCTGCACCCCAGTCTCAAAACTCTGCTCTCTGTAACAGTCTTTTTGTAACTCAATCTACAATCACTGCTCTCTTCAACAGTCCTTCTACACCCAAGTCTCCATACTCTGATTGCCCCAACGATCCTTCTAAAACCCCAGTCTCCAAACTCTCTTCTCTACATCGGTTCTTCTGCAACGCAGACTCCAAACTCTGCTCTCTGTAACAGTCTTTCTGTACCAATGTCTCCAACCTCTGTTGACTCTAAGGGTCCTTATGCACCTCAGTATCCAACCTCTGCTTTCTGTATCAGTCGTTTTGAACAACAATCTCCAAACTCTGCCCTCTGTAACCGTCCTTCTGCAACTCAGTCTGCAATCTCTGCTCTCTGCAACAGTTCTTCTGCAACCCAGTCTCCATACTCTGTTCTCTGCAACAGTCATTTTGCAACAAAGTCTCCAACATCTGCTCTCTGCAAAAGTTATTCTGTACCCCAGTCTCCAAACTTTGCTCTCTGTAACAGTCCTTCTGTACTGCATTCTCCAATCTCTGCTCTCTGTAAGGGTACTTCTGCACCAGAGTCGCCAACCTCTGCTTTCTGTGTCAGTCCTTCAGAAATTTAGTATCCAATATCTGCTGTGTAACTGTCCTTTTGCACCTTAGTCTCCAACCTCTGCTCTCTGCTACAGTCTTTCTGGACCCCAATCTCCAACCTCTACTCTCTGCAACAGTCCTTGTACATCCCAGTCTAAAACCTCTGCTCTCTGCTTGAGTCCTTCTGCACCCCTGTCTCCAACCTCTGCTCTCTGGAACAATCCTTCTGCACCTCAGTCTCCAACCTCTGCTCTCTGAAACGGTCCTTCTGCACCTCAGTTTCCAACCTCTACTCTCTGTAACAGTGCGTCTGCACCTCAGTCTTCATTCTCTGATCTCTGTAAGATTCTCCAACCTCTGCTCTCTGCTACAGTTTTTCTGCACCTGAGTCTCCAACCTCTGCTCTCTGCAATGATCCTTCTGCATCCCAGTCTCCCACATCTGCTCTCTGCAATGGTCCTTCTGCACCCAAGTCTCCAAACTCTGCTCTCTTTAACAGTCCTTCTGTATGGCAGTCTTCAACCTCTTCTTCCTATAATGGTTCTTCTGCACCCCAATTTTCAAACTCTGCTCTCTGTAACAGTCCTGCTAAGCCTCAGTCTGAAACTTCGGCTCTCTGCATCAATCCTTCTAAACCCCAGTCTCCAAACTGTGCTATCTGTAACAATCCTTCTGCACCCCAGTCCCCAACATCTGCTCTCTGTAACAGGTCTTCTGCAACCTAGTCTCCAAACACTGTTTTCTGTAACAGGCCTTGTGCAACCCAGTCTCCAACCTCTGCTCTCTGCAACGATCATTCTTCACCTCAGTCTTCAACCTCTGCTCTCTGCAACAGTCCTTCTGCACCCCAGTCTTCAATCTCTGCTCTCTGCAACATTCCTTCTGCACCCCAGTCTCCAACCTCTGCTCTCTGCTACGGTATTTCTGCAACCCAGTCTCCAACATCTGCATTCTGTATCAGTTCTTTTGCACCTCAGTCTCCATCCTCTGATCTCTGCAGCAGTCTTTTTACACCCCAGTATCCAAAATCTGCTCTGTGTAACAATCCTTCTGCACCCCAGTCTCAAACATCTGCTCTCTATAACAGGTCTTCTGCAACTCAGTTTCCAAAGTCTGCTCTCTGTAACAGGCCTCTTGCACCACACTCTCCAATCTATTCTCTCTGCAATGATTCTTCTGCAACTCAGTCTCCAACCTCTGCTTTCTCTAATAGTCCTTCTGCACCCCAGTCTCCAACCTCTGCTCTCTGTGAGATCCTTCTCCACCTCATTCTTCAAACGTTGCTCTCTGTAACAGTCATTCTGCACCTCAGTCTCCAACCTCATCGCTCTGCAACGGCCCTTCTGCACCCCAGTATCCAACCTCTTTTCTCTGCAGCAGTCCTTCTGCACCCCAGGCTAAAAAATGTGCTCTCTGTAACAATCCTTCTGCTCCCCATTCTCCAAACTCTACTTTCCGTATCAGTTATTCTGCACCCCAGTCTGAAACCTCTGCTCCCTGTATCAGTCCTTCTGCACCTCAGTCTCCAAACTCTGCTTTCTGCCACAGTCCTTCTGCACCCCAGTCTCAAACTTCTGTTCTGTGCAAAAGTCCTTCTACACACCAGTCTCCAACATCTGCTCTCTGCAACGATCCTTCTGCATCCCAGTCTATAACGTCTGCTCTCTTCAACAGTCCTTCTACACCCCAGTCTCCAACCTCTGCTCTCTGCTACAGTCCTTCTGCACCCCAGTCTTTAACCTCTGCTCTCTTCAACATTTCTTCTGCACCCCAGTCTCCAACCTGTACTCTCTGTAACTATCCTACTGCACCCCGGTCTCCAAACTCTGCTCTCTGTAACGATCCTTCTGCACCTCAGTTTCCAACCTCTGCGCTCAGCAACGATCCTTCTGCACCTCAGTCTCCAACGTCTGTTCTCTGCAACAGTCATTCTGACCCCAGTCTCCAGGCTCTTCTCTCTGTAACATCCTTCTCTACCCCAGTTTTCAAACTCTGCTCTTGGTGAAATTCCTTTTGTACCCCAGTCTCCACCCTCTGCTCTTTGTAACAGTACTTCTGTACCGCAGTCTCCAATCTCTGCTCACTGCAACATTTCTTCTGCACCCCAGTTTCGAAACTGTGCTCTCTCTAACTGTCTTTCTGACCTCAGTCTCCAAACTCTGCTCTCTGTAACGATCCTTCTGCACCTCAGTCTCCAACCTTTGCTTTCTGCAACGATCCTTCTGAACCACAGTTTCCAAACTCTGCACTCTGTCACAGTCCTTCTACACCTAGTCTCCAAACTCTTCTCTCTGTAACAATCCTTCTGCACCTCAGTCTCCAACCTCTGCTCTCTGTAACAGTCCTTCTGCCCCTCAGTCTCCAACCTCTGCTCTCTGTAATAGGCTTACTGCACCCCAGTCTCCAACCTTTGCTCTCTGTAACAGTTCGTCTGCACCCCAATCTCGGAACTCTGCTCTCTAAAACAGTCTTCTAAACCGCAGTCTCCAACCTCTTTTCTCTGCAACGATCCTTCAGAACGTCAGTCTCCAACCTCTGCTCTCTGCAACAGTCCATCTGCACCCCAGTCTCCAGACTCTGCTCTTTGTAAGATCCTTTTGCGTCACTTTCTTCAAACTCTCCTCTCTGTAACAGTCCTTCTGCACCCCAGTATCCAAACTCTGCTCTCTGTAAAAGTCCTTCTGCACCTCAGTCTCCAAACTTTGCTCTCTGTAATAGTCCTTCTGTAACGCAGTCTTCAAACTCTGCTCTCTGTATCAATCCTTCTTCACCTCAGTCTCCAATGTCTGCTCTCTGTAACAGGCCTTCTGCACCCTAGTCTCCACCCTCTACTCTCTGTAAAAGTCCTTCTGCGTCTCAGTCTCCAACCTCTGCTCTCTGTAAGGTCCTTCTGCAACTCATTCTCCAAACGCTGCTCTCTGTAACAGTCTTCTGCACCCCAGTCTCCAAACTCTGCTCTCTGTAAGAGGCCTTCTGCATCCAGGTCTCCACCTTCTGTTCTTTATAACAATCCTTCTGCACCCCAGTCTCAAAATTTTGCTCTCTACAATGATCCTTCTGCACCCCAATGTCCAACCTCTACTCTCTGTAACAGTCCTCCTGCATCTCAGTCTTCAACCTCTTTGTAAGATCCTTTTGCAACTTTGTCTCAAAACTCTACTCTCTGTAACACTCCTTCTGCACCCCAGTCTGAAACTTTTGCTGTCTGCAAAGATCCTTCTGCACACCAGTCTCCAACATCTGCTCTCTGCAACAGTGCTTGTAAACCCCAGTCTCCAAACTCTGCTCTCTTTAACAGTCCTTCTTTGCCCCAGGCTCCAACTTCTGTTCACTTTAACAATCCTTCTTCACCTCAGTTACCAAACTCTGATCTCTGCAATGGTCCTTCTGCACCACAGTCTCCAACCTATGCTGTCTGCAACAGTCCTGCTGCACCTCTGTCTACAACCTCTCCTCTTTGTAAGATCCTTTTGCAAACTTGTCTAAAAACTTTTTTTGAACCTCAGTCTCCAACCTCTTCTCTCCGCAACAGTCCTTTTGCACCTCAGTCTCCAAACTCAGCTCTCTGCATCGATCCTTCTGCACCTCAGTCTCGAAACTCTACTCTCTGTAACACTTCTTCTGCACCCCAATATCAAACCTCTTCTGTCTGCGAAGATCCTTCTGCACACCAGTCTCCAACATCTGCTCCCTGAAACAGTCCTTATGCACCCCTGTCTCCAACCTCTGCTCTCTGCAACAGTCCTATTGCAACTCAGTCTGAAAACTGTTATCTGCTACGATCCTTCTGCACCCCAGTCTTAAAACTCTGCCCTCTGTAATACTCCCGTTGCACCTCAGTCTCAAAACTCTGCTCTCTGTAAGATCCTTCTGAAACCCTGACTACAAACTCTGCTTTGTGAAAGAGTCCTTCTGCACCCCAGTCTCCAACCTCTGCTCTCTGCAACAGTGCTTGTAAACCCCAGTCTCCAAACTCTTCTCTCTGCAACAGTCCTCTGCACCCCAGGCTCCATCTTCTGTTCTCTGTAACAACCTTTCTGCACCCCAGTCTCCAGACTCTACTCTCTACTACAATCCTTTTGCACACCAGTGTCCAACCTCTGCTCTCTTCAAAAGTCTTTCTGCAACCCAGTCTCCAACATCTGCTCCCTGAAACAGTCCTTCAGCACCTCAGTCTGACAACTCTGCTCTCTTCAACGATTCTTGTGCACCCCAGTCTCCAAACTCTGCTTTCTGTAATAGTCTTTCTGCACATCAGTCTCCAACCTCTGATCTCTGTAAGATTCTTCTGCACCCAAGTTTCCAAATTCTGCTCTCCGTAATATTCCTTCTGCTCCCCAGTCTCCCACCTCTGCTCTCTGTAACAGTCCTTCTGTCCCGCAGACTCCAAACTCTGCTACCTGTAAGGGTTTTTCTGCACACCAGTCTACAACCTCTGCTCCCTGTAATAATTCTTCTGCACCCCATTCTCCAACCTCTGCAGTTTGCAACAGTCTACCTGAAGCTCAGTGTGAAAACTCTGCTCTCTGCAACGATCCTTGTGCACCCCAGTCTCCCAAATCTGCTTTCTGTAACAGTCCTTCTGCACCTCAGTCTCCAAAATTTGCTCTCTGTAACAGTGCTTTTTCACCCCAGACTCCAAACTCTACGCTCTGTAAGATCCTTTCGCACCCCAGTTTCCAAAACTGCTCTCTGTAACATTCCTTCTGCTCCCCAGTCTCCAACCTCTGCTCTCTCTAACAGTCCTTCTGCTCCTTACTCTCCAACTTATGCTCTCTGTAACAGTCTTTCTGTACCGCAGTCCTCAACCTCTGCTGTCTGCAACCATCCTTCTGCACCCCAGTCTCCAAACTCTCCTTTCTGTATCATTCCTTCTGCACCACAGTTTCCAACCTCTTCTCTCTGTAACATTCCTTCTGCACCTCTGTCTTCAACCTCTGCTCTCTGCAACAGTTCTTCTGCACCTCAGTCTCAAACTTATGCTCTCTGCAACAGTTCTACTGCACCCCAGACTCCAAGGTCTGCTCTGTGTAACAGTCTTTCTTCACACCAGTCTCCAACCTCTGCTCTCTGTAACAGTGCAGTCTCCAAAATCTTGTCTCTGTAACGCTCCTTCTGCTCCCCAGTGTTCAACCTCTGCTTTCTGTATAAGTCCTTCTGCACCCCAGTCTCCAACCTCATCTCTCTTTAAAAGTCCTTTTTCACCTCAGTCTCCAAACTCTGCTCTCTGCAACAGTCCTTCTGCACC
>NW_027526005.1:118074-181244 GCF_052094955.1 Ictidomys tridecemlineatus
GACTGAGGTGCAGAAGAATTGTTACAGAGAGAATAGTTTGGAGACTTGGTGTAGAAGGACTGGGACAGAGTTCAGAGTTTGGAAACTGTGGTTCAGAAGGATCGTTGCAGAAAGCAAAGGTTGGAGACTGAGGTGCAGAAGGATCGTTTTAGAGAGCAGAGTTTGGAGACTGAGGTCAGAAAGACAGTTAGAGAGAGCACAGTTTGGAGACTGGGGTGCAGAAGAAATGTGGAAGTGAGCAGAGATTGGAGACTGTGGTACAGAAGTACTGTTACAAAGAGCAGAGGGTGGAGACTGGGGTGCAAAAGGAGTGTCACCGAGAGCAGAGTTTGGAAACTGGGGTAGAGATGGATGTTACAGAGAGCAGAGCCTGGAGACTGGGGTCAGAATGACTGTTGCAGGGAACAGACGTTGGAGACTGAGGAGCAGAAGGATCGTTGGGGAGAGCAGAGGTTTGAAACTGAGGTGCAGAAGGATCGATACAGAGAGCAGAGTTTGGAGACCGGGGTGCAGTAGGATAGTTACAGAGAGTACAGGTTGGAGACTGGGGTGCAGAAAGAAAATGTTGAAGAGAGCAGAGGTTAAAGACTGGGGTGCAGAAGGACTGTAGCAGAGAGCAGAGGTTGGAGACTGGGGTGTAGAAGGACTGTTGCAGAGAGCAGACGTTGGAGACTGGGATGGAGAAGGATCATTGCAGAGAGCAGATGTTGGAGACTGGTGTGTAGAAGGACTTTTGCACACAACAGAAGTTTGAGACTGGGGTGCAGGAGGACTGTGGCGGAGAGCAGAGTTTGGAGACTGAGGTGCAGAAGGACTGATACAGAGAGCAGAGGTTTCAGACTGGGGTGCAGAATAACTGATACGGAAAGTAGAGTTTGGAGAATGGGGTGCAGAAGGATTGTTACAGAGAGCACATTTTTTAGCCTGGTGTGCAGAAGGACTGCTGCAGAGAAAAGAGGTTGGATACTGGGGTGCAGAAGGGCCGTTGCAGATCGATGAGGTTGGAGACTGAGGTGTAGAATGACTGTTACAGAGAGCAATGTTTGGAGAACGAGGTGGAGAAGGATCTCACAGAGAGCAGAGGTTGGAGACTGGGGTGCAGAAGGACTGTTAGAGAAAGCAGAGGTTGGAGACTGAGTTGCAGAAGAATCATTGCTGAGAAAAGAGGTTGGAGAGTGTGGTGCAGAAGGCCTGTTACAGAGAGCAGCCTTTGGAAACTGAGTTGCAGACGACCTGTTATAGAGAGCAGATGTTTGAGACTGGGGTGCTGAAGGATTGTTACACAGAGCAGATTTTGGTTACTGGGGTGTAAAAAGACTGCTGCAGAGAGCAAAGGTTGGAGACTGAGGTGCAAAAGAACTGATACAGAGAACAGATGTTGGAGACTGGGTTGCAGAAATACCGTAGCAGAGAGCAGAGGTTGGAGACTGGAGTGCAGAAAGACTGTTGCAGAGAGAAGAGGTTGGAGACTGAGGTGAAGAATGATCGTTGCAGAGAGCAGAGGTTGGAGACTGGGGTGCACAAGGCCTGTTACAGAGAACCGTGTTTGGAGACTAGGTTGCAGAAGACCTTTTACAGAGAGCAGATGTTGGGGACTGGGGTGCAGAAGGATTGTTACAGATAGTACAGTTTGGAGACTGGGGTTTAGAAGGATTGTTGCAGAGAGCAGAAGTTTCAGACTGAGGCTTAGAAGTACTGTTACAGAGAGCAGAGTTTGGAAATTGGGGTGTAGAAGAACCATTATAGGAAGAAGAGGTTGAAGACTGCCATACAGAAGGACTGTTACAGAGAGCAGAGTTTGGAGACTGGGGTGCAGAAGAACCATTGCAGAGAGCAGATGTGGGAGACTGAAATGCAGAAGGATCGTTGCAGAGAGCAGAGGTTGGAGACTCAGGTGCAGAAGGATCGCTACAGAGAGCAGAGTTTGGAGACCGGGGTTCAGTAGAATAGTTTCAGAGAGCACAGGTTGGAGACTGGGGTGCAGAAGAAATGTTGCAGAGAGCAGAGGTTGGAGACTGGGGTGCAGAAGGACTTTAGCAGAGAGCAGAGGTTGGAGACTGGGTTGTAGAAGGACTGTTGCAGAGAGCATACGTTGGAGACTGGGATGCAGAAAGATCGTTGCAGAGAGCAGATGTTGGATACTGGGGTATAATAAGACGTTTGCAGAGAGCAGAGGTTGTAGACTGGGGTGCAGAAGGACTGTTGCAGAGAGCAGAGGTTGGAGACTGGGGTGCAGAAGAACTGTTACAGATAGCACAGTTTCGAGACTGGGTTGCAGAAGGATCTTACAGAGATCATTTTGGAGACAGAGGTGCACAAGAAGTGTTACAGGAGCAGAGGTTTAAGATTAGGGTGCAGAGGGATTTTTGCAGAGAGCAGTGTTTTCAAACTGAGGTGCAGAAGTACAGTTGCAGAGAGCAGATGTTGGATCTTAGGGTGCAGAAGGATCGCTGCAGAGAGCAGAGGTTGGAGACTTGGGTGCAGAAGGCCTATTAAAGAGAGCAGAGTTATAAGACTGGGGTGCAGAAGGCCTGTTACAGAGCGCAGACTTTTGAGATTGGGGTGCAGAAGGACAGTTACAGAGAGCAGAGTTTGGAGAATTGTTTGCAGAAGGATCTTACAGAGAGCAGAGTTTGGAGACTGAGGTGCAGAAGGACTTTTACAGAGAGTAGTGTTTGGAGACTGAGGAGCAGAAGGAACATTGTATAGAGCAGAGGTTCGAGACTGATGTCCAGACGAATTGTTACAGAGATCACAGGGTGGAGACTGGAGTGCAGAAGGAGTGTTACAGAGAGAAGAGTTTGGAGATTGGGGTGGAGAAGAACTGTTACCGAGAGAAGAGGGCGGATACTGGGGTGCAGAGGACTGTTGCAGAGTGTAGAGTTTGGAGACTGAGGTGCAGAAGAACTGTTACAGAGAGCAGAGTTTGGAGACTGGGGTGCAGAAAGACTAATACAGAAAGTAGAGGTTGAAGACTGGGGTGTAGAAGGACCGATACAGAGAGCAGAGTTTGGAAACTGCTATACAGAAGGACTGTTACAGATAGCAGAGGTTGGAGACTGGGATTCTAAAGGATTATTGCAGAGAGCAGATGTTGTATACTGGAGTGCAGAAGTATCTTACAGAGAGCATAGGTTGGAGACTGAGCTGGATAAGGACTGTTACAGAGACCAGTGGTTAAAGACTGGGGTGCAGAAGGATCGTTGAAGAGAGCAGAGGTTAGAGACTGAGGTGCGGAATGATTGTTGAGGAGAGCAGAGGTTGGAGAATATGGTGGAGAACGATACTTACAGAGAGAAGATGTTGAAGACTGGGGTGCAGAAGGACAGTTACAGAGAGCACAGGTTAGAGACTTGGGTGCAGAAGAAATGTTGCAGAGAGTAGAGGTTGGAGACTAGGTTGCAGAAGGACTGTTACAGACAGCAGAGGTTGTAGACTGAGGTGCAGAAGGACTGTTACAGAGAGCAGAGGTTGGAGAGTTGGGTAGAGAATAACTGATACAGAAAGCAGACTTTGGAGACTGTGGTGCAGAAGGATTGTTGCAGAGAACAGAGTTTGGAGACTGGGGTGCAGAAGGACCAATGCAGAGAGCTGAAGATGGAGATTTAGATTGTTACAGAGCACAGAGGTTGGATACTGGGGTGCATATGGACTTATACAGAGAGCAGAGGTTGGAGACTGAGGTGCAGAAGAATCTTACAGAGAGCAGAGGTTGGAGACTGGGGTGCAGAATAACTGTTGCAGAGAGTAGAGGTTGGAAACTGAGGTGCAGAATGATCGTTGCAGAGAGAAGAGTTTTGAGACTGGAGTGCAGAAGGCCTGTTACAGAGAGCAGAGTTTGAAAACTGGAGTGCAGAAGGCGTTTTACAGAGAGCAGAGGTTGGAGACTGGAGTTCAAAAGGACTGTTACAGATAGCACAGTTCATAGACTAGGGTACAGAATGATCGTTGCAGAGAGCAGAGGTTTCAGACTGAGGTGCAGATGGACTGTTACAGAGAGCATAAGTTGGAGTCTGAGGTGCAGAAGCACTATTATAGAAAGAAGAGTTTGGAAATTGGGGTGCAGAAGGACCGTTACAGAGAAAAAAGTTTGGAGACTGCGGTACAGAAGGACTGTTACAAAGAGCAGAGTTTGGAGACTGGGGTGCAGAAGGTCCATTTCAGAGGGGAGATGTTGGAGACTGGGGTGCAGAAGGACTGTTATAGAGAGCAGAGGTTTCAGACTGAGGTGCAGAAAAATCGTTACAGAGAGCAGAGGTTGGAGACTGAGGTGCAGAAGGACTTTTTCAGAGAGCAGAGTTTGGAGACTGGGGTGCAGAAGGATTCTTAAAAAGAGCAGAGAATGGAGACTGGGTTGCATAAGGAGTGTTACAGAAAGCAGAGTTTGGAGATTCTGGTTCAGAAGAACTGTTAAAGAGAGCAGAGTTTTGAGACTGGGGTTCAGAAGGATTGTTACAGAGTGCAGAGTTTTGATTCGGGTGCAGCAGGACTGTAACAGAGAGTAAAGCTTGAAGACTCGGTTGCAGAAGAACTGTTACAGAGAGCAGAGGTTGGAGACTGCAGTGCAGAAGGCCTGTTACAGAGAGCATTGGTTGGAGACTGAGGTGCAGAAGGATCATTACAGAGAGCAGAGGTTGGATACTGAGTTGCAGAAGGACTGTTATAGAGAGCAGAGGTTGGAGATTGAGTTGCAGAAAGATTTTTCAGAGAGCAGAGGTTGTAGCCTGAGGTGCAGAAGGACTGTTACAGAGAGCAGAGTTTGAAGACTGGGGTGCAGAAGTATCGTTGCACAGAGCAGAGGTTGGAGACTGAGGTTAAGAAGGATCTTAAAGAGAGCAGAGGTTGGAGACTGGGGTGCAGAAGGACAGTTACAGAGAGCATCGGTTGGATACTGGGGTGCAGAAGAAATGTTGCAGAGAGCATAGATTTGTGACTGAGGTGCAGAAGGACTGTTACAGAGAGCAGATTTTGGAGACTTGGTTGCAGAACGACTGATACACAAAGCAGAGTTTCGAGACTGGGGTGCGGAAGGACCTTTACAGAGAGCAGAGTTTGGAGACTGAGGTATAGAAGGACTGTTACAGAGAGCAGAGTTTGGAGACTGGGGTGCAGAAGTTTAGTTACAGAGAGCAGAGGTTGGATACTTGGGTGCAGAAGGACTTATAGAGAGCAGAGTTTGGAGACTGGGGTGCAGAAGGACTGTTACAGAGAGCAGAGTTTGAAGACTGGGGTGCAAAAGTGTCGTTGCAGAGAGCAGAGTTTGGAGACTGAGGTTCAGAAGGATCTTAAAGAGAGCAGAGGTTGGAGACTGGGGTGCAGAAGGACAGTTACAGAGAGCATCGGTTGGACACTGGGGTGCAGAAGAAATGTTGCAGAAAGCATAGATTTGTGACTGAGGTGCAGAAGGACTGTTACAGAGAGAAGATTTTGGAGACATGGTTGCAGAACGACTGATATACAAAGCAGAGTTTGGAGACTGGGGTGCGGAAGGACCTTTACAGAGAGCAGTGTTTGGAGACTGAGGTATAGAAGGACTGTTACAGAGAGCAGAGTTTGGAGACTGGGGTGCAGACGTTTTGTTACAGAGAGCAGAGGTTGGATACTGGGGTGCAGAAGGACTTATAGAGAGCAGAGTTTGGAGACTGGGGTGCAGAAGGACTGTTACAGAGAGCAGAGTTTGAAGACTGGGGTGCAGAAGTATCATTGCAGAGAGCAGAGGTTGGAGACTGAGGTTCAGAAGGATCGTAAAAAGAGCAGAGGTTGGAGACTGGGGTGCAGAAGGACAGTTACAGAGAGCATCAATTGGATACTGGGGTGCAGAAGAAATGTTGCAGAGAGCATAGATTTGTGACTGGGGTGCACAAGGCCTGTTACGGGGAGCAGAGGTTGGAGACTGAGTTGCAGAAGGACTGTTACAGAGAGCAGATTTTGGAGACTTGGTTGCAGAACGACTGATACACAAAGCAGAGTTTCGAGACTGGGGTGCCGAAGGACTGTTACAGAGAACAGAGTTTGGAGACTGAGGTATAGAAGGACTGTTACAGAGAGCAGAGTTTGGATTGGGCTGCAGAAGGATCTTACAGAGAGCAGAGTTTGGAGACTGGGGTGCTGAAGGCCTGTTACAGAGAGCAGAGGTTGGAGACTGGGGTGCAGAAGGACTGTTACAGATATCGCAGTATGTAGACTGGTGTGCAGAATGATATTATAGAGAGCAGAGTTTGGAGACTGAGGTGCAGAAGGACTGTTACAGAGAGCAGAGGTTGGAGACTGGGTTGCAGAATGATTGTTGCAGAGAGCAGAGTTTTCAGACTTAGGAACAGAAGGATTGGTGCGGAGAGCAGATTTTCAAGAGTGGGGTGCAGAAAGACTCTTTCAGAGACCAGAACTTGGAGACTGGGGTGCAGAAGTTTTCTTGCAGGGAGCAGAGGTTGGAGACTAGGGTGCAGAAGGGCTGTTGCAGAAAGCACTGTTTCGAGACTGAGGTGCAGAAGGAGTGTTTCAGAGAGAAGACGTTGAAGACTGGGGTGCAGAAGGACAGTTACAGATAGCAGACGTTGGAGACTGGGGTGCAGATGGATTGATACAGAGAGCAGAGGTTGGAGACTGGAGTGCAGAAGGCCTGTTACAAAGAGCACAATTTGGAGACTGGGGTGATGAAGGACTGTTACAGAGAGCAGAGTTTGGAGACTGAATTGCAGAAGGATCTTACAGAGAGCAGAGAATGGAGACTGAGGTGCAGATGCACTTTTACAGAGAGTAGAGGTTGGAGACTGAGGTGCCTAAGGACCGTTTCAGAGAGCAGAGGTTGGAGACAGAGGTGATGAAGGATTGTTACAGAGAGCAGAGGTTGGAGACAGGGGTGCAGAAGGACTGATGCAGAGAGCAGAGGTTTTAGACTGGGATGTACAAGGACTGTTGCAGAGAGTAGATGTTGGAGATTGGGGTCCAGAAAGACTGTAGCAGAGAGCAGAGGTTGGAGACTAAGGTGCAAAAGGACAGTTACACAGCAGAGATTGGAGACTGGATTGCTGAAGGACTGACTCAGAAAGCAGAGGTTGGAGACTCTGGTGCAGAAGTACCCTTACAGAGAGCAGAGGTTGGAGAATGCAGTACAGAAGGACTGTTACAGAGAGCAAAGTTTGGAGACTGGGGTGCAGAATGACTGTTGCAGAGAGCAGATGTTGGAGACTTTGGTGCAAAATGACTGTTGCAGAGAACAGAGGATGGAGACTGTGTTTCAGAAGTACTGTTGCAGAGAGCAGAGATTGCAGACTGAGTTGCAGAAGGACGGTTACAGAGGGCAGAGTTTTGAGACTGTGGTTCAAAACGACTGATACAGAAAGCAGAGGTTGGATACTGAGGTGCATAAGGACCCTTAGAGAGAACAGAGGTTGGAGACATTGGTACAGAAAGACTGTTACAGAGAGCAGAGGTTGGAGTCTGAGTTGCAGAAGAACCGATGTAGAGAAGAGAGTTTGAGACTGGGGTTCAGAAGGATCGTTGGGGCGATCAGAGTATGGAGACTTGGGTGTAGAAGGACTGTTGAAGAGAGCAGTGATTGGAGACTGAGTTACAAAAAGACTGATACAGAGAGCAGAGTTTTGAGACTGGGGTGCAGATGGATTATTGCAGAGAGCAGAGAATTCAGACTGAGGTACAGAAGAACTTGTTGCAGGAAGCAGATGTTGGAGACTGGGCTTCACAAGGACTGTTGCAGCTAGCAGAGTTTTCAGACTGGGGTGCAGAAGGATAGTGCAGAGAGTAAAGGTTGGAGACTGAAGTGCGGAAGGATGATTGCAGAGAGCAGAGTTTGGAGACTAGGGTGCAGAAGGACTGTTGCAGAGAGCAGAGGTTTTAGACTGGGATCTAGAAGCACTGTTGCAGAGAGTATTGGTTGAAGATTGGGGTCCAGAAGGACTATAGCAGAGAGCAGAAGTAGGAGACTAAAGTGCAGAAGGACAGTTAAACAGAGCACAGGTTGGAGACTGGGGTGCAGTTGGACTGACACAGAAAGCAGAGGTTGGAGATTCGGGTTCAGAAGTACCATTACAGAGAGCAGAGGTTGTAGAATGCAGTACAGAAGGACTGTTACAGAGAGCAAAGTTGGAGACTGGGGTGCAGAATGACTGTTGCAGAGAGCAGATGTTGGAGACTGGGGTGCAAAAGAACTGTTGCAGAGAACAGAGGATGAAGACTGAGGTGCAGAAGAACTGTTGCACTGAGCAGAGGTTGCAGACTGAGTTGCAGAAGGACGGTTACAGAGGGCAGAGTTTGGTGACTGTGGTTCAAAATGACTGATACAGAAAGAAGAAGTTGAATACTGGGGTGCATAAGGACCCTTACAGAGAACAGAGGTTGGAGACTGAGGTACAGAAAGACTGTTACAGAGAGCTGAGTTTGGAGACTGTGGTGCAGAATGACTGTTTTCAGAGAGCAGAGTTTTAATACAGGGGTGCCTAAGGATATTACAGAGAGCAGAATTTTGGAGACTGAGGTGCAGACGACCGTTGCAGAGAGCAGAGGTTGGTGACTGAGGTGCAGAAGGATTGTTTACAGAGAGCAGAGGTTGGAGACAGGGGTGAAGAAGGACTGTTGCAGAGAGCAAAGGATTTAGATTGGAATGTACAAGGACTGTTGCAGAGAATAGAGGTTGGAGATTGGGGTCCAGAAAGACTGTAGCAGAGAGCAGAGGTTGGAGACTAAGGTGCAGTAGCACAGTTACACAGAGCAGAGATTGAAGATTGGATTGCTGAAGGACTGACACAGAAAGCATAGTTTGATACTCTGGTGCAGAAGTACCCTTACAGAGAGCAGAGGTTGGAGAATGCAGTAAAGAAGGACTGTTACAGAGAGCAAAGTTTGTAGACTGGGGTGCAGAATGACTGTTTCAGAGAGCAGAATTTGGAGACTGGGTTTCAAAAGGACTTGTTGCAGGAGCAGAGGATGAAGACTGGGGTGCAGAAGAACTGTTGCAGAGAGCAGAGGTTGCAGATTGAGTTGCAGAAGGACGGTTACAGAGGGCAGAGTTTGGTGACTGTGGTTCAAAATGACTGATACAGAAAGAAGAAAGTTGGATACTGGGGTGCATAAGGACCCTTACAGAGACAGAGGTTGAAGACTGAGGTACAGAAAGACTGTTACAGAGAGTCGAGGTTGGACACTGGGGTGCAGAAGAACTGATGTTAATAACAGAGTTTGGAGACTGGGTGCAGAAAAATCACTGGGGCGATCAGAGTATGGAGACTGGGGTGTAGAAGGACTGTTGAAGAGAGCAGATAGAGACTTGTGCACAGAAAAATTGTTTCATAGAGCAGAGTTTAGAGACTGAGGTACAGAAGGACTGTTACAGAGAGCAGAGGTTGGAGACTGGGTTGCAGATGGAGGATTACAGAGAGCGGAGTTTTCAGACTGAGGTTCAGAAGAACTGTGGCACAAAGCAGATGTTGGAGATTGGGGTTCACAAGGACTGTTGCAGAGAGCAGAGGTTTGAGACTAGGGTTCAGAAGGATCGTTGCAGAGAGCAGAGGATGGAGACTGAGGTGCAGAAGAATCGTTGCAGAGAGCAGAATTTCGAGACTGGGGTGCAGAAAGATCGTTACAGAGAGCAGAGTTTGGAGACTGGGGTGCAGAAAGACTTTTACAGAGAGCACACTTTGGAGACTGGGATGCAGAAGGAATGTTGTGGAGAGAAGAGGTTGAAGACTTGGGTGCAGAAGGACTGTTGCAGAAAGCAGAGTTTGGAGACTGAGGTGAAGAAAAACTGTTGCAGAAGGCAGAGGTTAAAGACTGGAGTGCAGAAGGACAGTTACAGATAGCAGACGTTGGAGACTGGGTTTCAGAACGATCTTACAGAGAAAAGAGTTGGGAGACTGCGGTGCAGAAAAACTGTTACAAAGAGCTGATGTTTGAGACTGTGGTCCAGAAAGATCATTACAGAGAGCAGAGGAGGAGACTGGGGTGAACAGGGACTTTTACAGAGAGCACAGGTTTCATACTGGGGTGCAGAAGGAAATCTGCAGAGAGCAGAGGTTGGAGACTGGGGTTCAGAAAAACTGTTGCTGAAAGCAGAGGTTGGAGACTGAGGTGCAGAAGGACTGTTACAGAGAGAAGAGGTTGGATACTGGGGTGCAGAAGGACTGACAAAGAAAGCAAATGTTGGAGACTGGGGGGCAGAAGAACCGTTACAGAGATCAGAGGTATGAGACTGGGGTGTAAAAGGACTGTTGCAAAAAACAGAGTTTGGAGAGTGGGGTGCAGAAGGAGCGTTGCAGAGAGCAGAGTTTGGAGATAGGTTCCAGAAAAAAGTGTTACAGCGAGCAGGGGTTGGAGACTGGTGTGCAGAAGGATCTTACAGAGAGCAGAGGTAGGAGACTGGGGTGCAGAAGGACTGTTACAGAGAGAAGAGGTAGGAGACTGGGATGCAGAAGGATCGTTGCAGAGAGTAGAGTTTGGAGACTTGGGTGCAGAAGGCCTCTTATAGAGAGCAGAGGTTGGAGGCTGGGATGCAGAAGGCCTGTTACAGAGAGCAGAGGTTGGAGACTGGGGTGCAGAAGGACTGTTACAAAGAGCAGAGTTTGCAGACTGGGTTTCAGAAGGGTCTTACAGAGAGCAGAAGTATGAGACAGAGGTACAGAAAGACTGTTACAGAGAGCAGAGGTTGGAGATTTGGGTATAGAAGGACTGTTTAAGAGAGAAGATGTTAGAGACTTGTGCACAGAAGGATTGGTGCATAGAGCAGAGATTGGAGATTTAGGTACAGAAAAACTGTTGCAGAGAGCATAGGTTGGAGACTGGGTTGCACAAGGACTGTTGCAGTGAGAAGAGGATGGAGACTGGGGTGCAGAAGGATCGTTGCAGAGAGCAGAGGTTGGAGACTGGGGTGCAGATGGACTGATACAGAGAGCAGAGGTTGATGACTGGGGTGCAGAAGGCCTGTTACAGAGCAGATGTTGGAGACTGATGTGCATAAGAATGTTACAGAGACAGAGTTTGGAGACTGAGGTGCAGAGGGACCCTTGCAAAGAGTAGAGGTTTGAGACTGAGGTGTAGAAAGATAGTTACAGAGAGAAGCGGTTGGAGACTGGGGTGCAGAAAAACTTTTGCTGAGAGCAGAGGTTTTTGACTGGGGTCCAGAAGGACTGTTACAGAGAGCAGATTTTGGAGACTGGGGTGGAGAAGGACTGTTGCAGAGAGCAGATGCTGGAGACTGGGGTGCAAAAGGAAAGTTGCAGAAAGCAGAGGATGGAGACTGGGGTGCAGAGGTATCCTTGGGGTGAGCAGAGTATGGAGAATGGGGTGTAGTAGGACTGTTACAAAAAGCAGAGGTTGGAGATTAGGGTTTAGAAGGACTTTTACTGAGAGCACAGGTTAAAGACTGGGGTGCAGAAGGACTGTTACAGAGAGCAGACTTTAGAGACTTGGGTGCAGAAGAATCGTTGCAGAGAGCAGAGTTAGAGACTTGGGTTCAGAAAAATTGTTAGAGAGAGCAGATGTTGGAGACTCGTGTGCAGAAGGACTTTTACTGAGAGCAGAGGTTGGAGACTGGGGTGAAGAAGGATCGGTGAAGAGAGCAGAGGTTGGCGACTGGTATGCAGAAGGATTGTTACAGAGAACAGAGTTTGGAGACTGGGTTGGAGAAGGATCCTACAGAGAGCATAGGTTGAAGAATCAGGTGCAGAAAGACTAATACAGAGAGTAGATGTTGGAGACTGAGGAGCAGAAGTAACGTTGCAGAATACAGAGTTTTGAGATTGAGATGCACAAGGATTGTTACAGAGAGCAGAGGTTGGAGACTGGGGTGCAGAACGACTGTTGCAGATAGAAAATTTTGGAGACTGGGGTGCATAAGGACTGTTATAGAGAGCAGAAGTTGGAGACTGGGGTGCAGAAGGACTGATACAGAAATCAGAGATTGGAGTCTGGGGTGCAGGAAGACCGTTACAGAGAGCAGAGGTTGGATTCTGCAGTACAGGAGGACTGTTACAGAGAGCAGAGGTTGGAGACTGGGGTGCAGAAGGACTGTAAATGAGAGCTGATGTTGGTAACTAGGTTGCCGAAGAACTGTTGCAGAGAGGAGATGTTGGAGACTGAGGTACAGAAATACTGTTACAGAGAGCAGAGGTTGGAAACAGCGGTGCAGAAGGATCTTATAGAGAGCAGAATTTGGAGACTGAGGTGCAGACGGACTGTAAAAGACAGCAGAGGTTGGAGACTGAGGTGTAGGTGGACTGGTACAGATATCAGAGTTAGGAGACTGGGGTGCAGAAGGTTCCTTCCAGACAGCAGAATTTTCAATCTGAGGTGTAGAAGGACTGTTGCAGAGAACAGAGTTTGGAGACTGGGTTGTAGAAGTACTGTTACAGAGAGCAGAGTATGGAGATTCAGGTGCAGAAGGACTGTTACAGGAAGCAGAGTTTGGAAATTGGGATGCAGAAAGACCGGTAAAGAGAGCAGAGTTTGGAGACTACGGTATAGGACTGTTACCAATAGCAGAGGTTTTAGACTGGGGTGCAGAAGGACTGTTACAGAGAGCAGAGGTTGGAGACTGAGGTGTAGAATAAGTGTTACAGAGAGCAGAGTTTGGAGACTGAGGTGCAGAATGAACAGAAAGAAGGGTTTGGAAATTGGGGTGTAGAAGGACAGTTAGAGAGAGAAGAGGTTGGAGACTGTGGTACAGAAGGACTGTTACACCGAGCAGATTTCAGAGACTGGGAAGCAGCAGGACAATTGCAGAGGACAGAAGTTGGAGACTGTGATGGACAAGGAATTTTACAGAGAGCAGAGTTTAGAAACTGGAGTGCAGAAAGATCTTATAGAGAGCAGAGGTTCGAGACTGTGGTGCAGAAGGACTGTTGCACAGAGCAGAAGTTGGAGACTGGGGTCCAGATGGATCGTTGCAGAGAGCAGATTTTAGAGACTGAGGTGCAGATGGACTGTTACAGAGAGCAGAGATTGGAGACTGAGGTGCAGAAGGACAGTTACAGGCATCAGAGTTTGGAGACTGGTGTGCAGAAGGACTGTTACAGAGAGCAGAGATTGGAGACTGGGGTTCATATGGATCTTACAGAGAGCAGAGTTTAGAGACTGGAGTGCAAAAGGACTGTTGCAGAGAGCAGATGTTTGAGACTGTGATGGACAAGAATCGTTGCAAAGAGAAGAGATTGAAGACTGGAGTTCTTAAGGATCTTACAGAGAGCAGAGTTCGGTGACTAGGGTGCAGGACTGTTGCCGAGAGCAGAGGTTGGAGACTGGGGTGGAGAAAAATCATTGCAGAGACAAGAGGTTGGAAACTGGGGTTCTGAAGGCCTGTTACAGAGAGCAGAGATTAGAGACTGGGTTGTAAAATTTCTGTTACAGAGTGCAGAGTTTGGAAACTATTCTGCAGAAGGACTGTTACAGAAAGCAGAGTTTGGAGACTGGGTTGAAGAAGGGTCTTACAGAGAGCAGAGGTAGTAGACTGAGGTGCAGAAGGATCGTTGCAGAGAGAAGAGTTTTTAGACTGAGTTGCTGAAGGACGGTTGAAGAGAGCAGATGTTGGAGACTGGAGTGCAGAAGGACTGTTGCAGAGAGCAGAGGTTTGAGACTGGGGTGAAGAAGGATCGGTGCAGAGAGCAGAGGTTGGAGACTGGTGTGCAGAAGGATTATTACAGAGAGCAGAGTTTGGAGACTGGGTTGGAGAAGGATCCTACAGAGAGCATAGGTTGAAGAATCAGGTGCAGAAAGACTGATACAGAGAGTAGATGTTGGAGACTGAGGTGCAGAAGTAACGTTGCAGAATACAAAGTTTGAGACTGAGATGCACAAAGATTGTTACAGAGAGCAGAGGTTGGAGACTTGGGTGCAGAAAGACTGTTGCAGATAGCGAACTTTGGAGACTAAGGTGCATAAGGACTGTTATAGAGAGCAGAGGTTGGAGACTGGGGTGCACAAGGACTGATACAGAAATCAGAGATTGAAATCTGGGGTGCAGAAAGACCATTACAGAGAGCAGAGGTTGGATTCTGCAGTATAGGAGGCCTGTTACAGAGAGCAGAGGTTGGAGACTGGGGTGCAGAAGGACTGTAAAAGAGAGCTGATGTTGGTAACTAGGTTGCCGAAGAACTGTTGCAGAGAGCAGATGTTGTAGACTGGGGTGGAGAAGAACTGTTGAGGAGAGCAGAGGTTGGAGACTGGGGTGAAGAAATACTGTTACAGAGAGCAGAGTTTGGAGACAGCGGTGCAGAAGGATCTTATAGAGAGCAGAATTTGGAGACTGAGTTGCAGACGGACTGTTAAAGAGAGCAGAGGTTGGAGACTGAGGTGTAGATGGACTGGTACAGATATCAGAGTTAGGAGACTGGGGTGCAGAAGGTTCGTTCCAGACGGCAGAATTTTTAGGCTGAAATGCAGAAGGACTGTTACAGAGAGCAGAGGTTGGAGACTGGGTTGTAGAAGTATTGTTACAGAGAGCAGAGTTTGGAGATTCAGGTGCAGAAGGACTGTTACAGGAAACAGAGTTTGGAAATTGGAATGCAGAAGGACTGTTAAAAAGAGTAGAGTTTGAAGACTGCGGTATAGGACTGTTACCAATAGCAGAGGTTTTAGACTGGGGTGCAGAAGGACTGTTACAGAGAGCAGAGGTTGGAGACTAAGGTGTAGAATAAGTGTTACAGAGAGCAGAGTGTGGAGACTGAGGTGCAGAAGGACTGTTACAGAAAGCAGAGGTTGGAAATTGGGGTGTAGAAGGACCGTTAGAGAGAGCAGAGGTTAGAGACTGCGGTACAGAAGGACTGTTACACCGAGCAGATCTCGGAGACTGGGGAGCAGCAGGACTGTTGCAGAGGACAGAAGTTTGAGACTGTGGTGGACAAGGAATTTTACAGAGAGCAGAGTTTAGAAACTGGAGTGCAGAAGGATCTTACAGAGAGCAGAGGTTGGAGACTGTTGTGCAGAAGGACTGTTGCACAGAGCAGAAGTTGGAGACTGGGTTCCAGATGGATCGTTGCAGAGAGCAGATTTTAGAGACTGAGGTGCAGATGGACTGTCACAGAGAGCAGAGATTGGAGACTGAGGTGCAGAAGAACTGTTACAGAGAACAGAGGTTGGAGACTGGGGTTCAGATGGATCTTACAGAGAGCAGAGTTTAGAGACTGTAGTGCAAAAGGACTGTTGCAGAGCAGATGTTTGAGACTGTGATGGACAAGAATCGTTGCAGAGAGAAGGGGTTGAAGACTGGAGTGCATAAGGATTTTACAGAGAGCAGAGTTCGGTGACTAGGGTGCAGGACTGTTACAAAGAGCAGAGTTTGAAGACTGGGTTGCAGAAGGGTCTTACAGAGAGCAGAGGTAGTAGTCTGAGGTGCAGAAGGATCGTTGCAGAGAGGAGAGTTTTTAGACTGCGTTGCTGAAGGACTGTTGAAGAGAGCAGATGTTGGAGACTGGTGTGCAGAAGGACTGTTGCAGAGAGCAAAGATTGGAGACTGGGGTAAAGAAAGAACTGTGCAGAGAGCAGAGGTTGGAGACTGATGTGCAGAAGAACTGTTACAGAGAGCAGAGTTTGGAGACTGGGTTGGAGAAGGATTCTCCAGAGAGCAGAGATTAAAGAATCAGGTGCAGAAACGCTGTTACAGAGAATACATGTTGGAGACTGAGGTGCAGAAATAAAGTTGCAGAGTACAGAGTTTGAAGACTGAGGTGCAGAAGGATTGTTACAGAGAGCAGAGGTTGGAGACTGGGGTTCAGAAGGACTGTTGCAGATAGCGTACTTTGGAGACTGGGGTGCAGAAGGACTGTAATAGAGAGCAGAGTTTGGAGACTGGGGTGCAGAAGGACTGATACAGAAAGCAGAGATTAGAGTCTGGGGCGCAGAAAGACCATTACAGAGAGCAGAGGATGGATTCTGCAGTACAGGAGGACTGTTACAGAGAGCAGAGTTTGGAGACTGGGGTGGAGAAGGACTGTAAAAGAGAGCTGATATTGGTAACTAGGGTGCCGAAGGACTGTTGCAGAGAGCAGAGTTTGGAGACTGGGTTGCAGAAGAACTGTTGTGGAGCACAGAGTTTGGAGACTGGGGTGCAGAAGGACTGTTACAGAGAGCAGAGGTTGGAGAGAGCAGTGTAGAAAGATGTTACAGAGAGCAGAATTTAGAGACTGAGGTGCAGAAGGACTGTTGTAGAGATCAGAGGTTAGATACTGGGGTGAAGTAGGATCATTGCAGAGAGCAGAGGTTAAAGATTGGGGTGCAGAAGGATCGTTTCAGAGAGCAGAGGCTGTAGACATGCGTGCAGAAGGCCTGTTACAGAGAAGAGAGGTTGGAGACTGCGGTGCATAAGGACTGGTAAAGAGAGCAGATTTTGAAGAATGGGTTGCTGAAGGATCTTACAGATAGCAGAGGTTGGAGACTAAGGTGCAGGTGGACTGTTACAGAGAGCAGTGATTAGAGACTGGGGTGCAGAAGGATCGTGGAGAGCAGAGGTTTCAGACTGAGGTGCAGAAGGACTGTTACAGAAAGCAGAGGTTTTAAAGTTGGGTGCAGAAGGACCGTTACAGGGAGCAGAGGTTGGAGACTACAGTATGGAAGGACTGTTACAGAGAGCAGAGGTGGGATACTTGGGTTCAGAAGGACTGTTACAGAAAGAACAGGTTGGAGACTGAGGTGAAGAAGGATAGACACAGAGAGCAGAGGTTGGAGACTGGGTTCAGAAGGACTGATACAGAAAGCAGAGGTTAAAGACTGGGATGCAGAAGGACCATTACAGAGAGCAGAGTTTGGTGAATGCGGTACAGAAGGACTGTTACAGAGAGCAGATATTGGTAACTGGGGAGCAGAAAGACTGTTGCAGAGGACAGATTTTGGAGACTGGGTTGCCACAGGACCCTTGCAAAAAGCCGAGGTTGGCGACTAGGGTAGAGAAGGAATGTTAGAAAGAGCAGAGTTTGGAAACTGGAGTGAAGAAAGATCTTTCCCAGAGCAGAGGTTGGAGACTGTGGTGCAGAAGGACTGTTGCAGAGAGAAGACGTTGGAGACTTGGGTCCAGAAAGATCTTTGCAGAGAGCAGAGGTTGGAGACTGTGGTGCAGAAGGACTGTTGCAGAGAGCAGACGTTGGAGACTTGGGTCCAGAAAGATCGTTGCAGAGAGCAGAGTTTGCAGACTGGGATGCAGAAGGCTGTTGCAGAGAGCAAAGGTTGGAGACTGAGGTGCAGAAGGACTGTTACAGAGAGCAGATGTTGGAGACTGGGGTTCAGATGGATCTTAAAGAGAGCAGATGTCAGAGACTGAGGTGCAGAAGGATTTTAACAGACAGCAGAAGTAGGAGACTGAGGTGCAGGAGGTTCGTTTCAGATAGCAGAGTTTTCAGACTGTGGTGCAGAAGGACTGTTGCAGAGACCAGTTGTTGGAGACTGAAGTGTAGAAGGACTGTTGCAGAGAGCAGAGGTTGGAGTCTGGGTTTAAGAATGATCCTTGCAGCGATAAGAGATTGAAGACTGGTGTGCAGAAGAAATGTTACAGAGAGCAGAGTTTCGAGACTGGGTTGGCGAAGGATCCCACAGAGAGCAGAGGTTGGAGACTGAAGTGCAGAAGTACTGTTACAGAGTGTATAGGTTGGAGACTGAGGTGCAGAAGGACCGTTGTAGAGAACAGAGTTTGCAGACTGAGGTGAAGAAGGATTGTTACAGAGAGCAGAGTTTGGAGACTGGGGTGCAGAAGGACTGTTGCAGAGAGCAGAGGTTGGAGACTGAAGTTCAGAAGGACTGTTGCAGAGAGCAGTGGTTGGAGACTGGGGTGCAGAAAGACTGTTGCAGAGAGCAGAGGTTGGACACTAAGGTGCAGAAAGACACTTAGAGCAGAAGTTAGAGACTGGGGTGCAGAAGGACTGATAAAGAAAGCAGAGACTCTAGTATGGTGTGCAGAAAGAACGTTACAGAGAGTATAGGTTGGAGAATGCAGTACAGAAGGACTGTTGCAGAGAGCGGAATTTAGAGACTGGGATGCAGCAGGACTGTTGCAGAGAGCAGAGGTTGGAGACTGAGGTGCAGAAGTCCTGTTACAAAGAACAGAGTTTGGAGACTGGGGTGCAGAAGCATCATTGCAAATAGCAGAGCTTGGAGACAGGGGTGCAGAAGGATTTTACACAGAGCAGACATTAGAGACTGAGGTGCAGAAAGATAGTTGCAGAGAGCAGAGGTTGGAGACTGTGGTGCAGAAGGACTGTTGCAGAGAGCAGACGTTGGAGACTTGGGTCCAGAAAGATCGTTGCAGAGAGCAGAGTTTGCAGACTGGGATGCAGAAGGCTGTTGCAGAGAGCAAAGGTTGGAGACTGAGGTGCAGAAGAACTGTTACAGAGAACAGAGGTTGGAGACTGGGGTTCAGATGGATCTTACAGAGAGCAGAGTTTAGAGACTGTAGTGCAAAAGGACTGTTGCAGAGCAGATGTTTGAGACTGTGATGGACAAGAATCGTTGCAGAGAGAAGGGGTTGAAGATTGGAGTGCATAAGGATTTTACAGAGAGCAGAGTTCGGTGACTAGGGTGCAGGACTGTTACAAAGAGCAGAGTTTGAAGACTGGGTTGCAGAAGGGTCTTACAGAGAGCAGAGGTAGTAGTCTGAGGTGCAGAAGGATCGTTGCAGAGAGGAGAGTTTTTAGACTGCGTTGCTGAAGGACTGTTGAAGAGAGCAGATGTTGGAGACTGGTGTGCAGAAGGACTGTTGCAGAGAGCAAAGATTGGAGACTGGGGTAAAGAAAGAACTGTGCAGAGAGCAGAGGTTGGAGACTGATGTGCAGAAGAACTGTTACAGAGAGCAGAGTTTGGAGACTGGGTTGGAGAAGGATTCTCCAGAGAGCAGAGATTAAAGAATCAGGTGCAGAAACGCTGTTACAGAGAATACATGTTGGAGACTGAGGTGCAGAAATAAAGTTGCAGAGTACAGAGTTTGAAGACTGAGGTGCAGAAGGATTGTTACAGAGAGCAGAGGTTGGAGACTGGGGTTCAGAAGGACTGTTGCAGATAGCGTACTTTGGAGACTGGGGTGCAGAAGGACTGTAATAGAGAGCAGAGTTTGGAGACTGGGGTGCAGAAGGACTGATACAGAAAGCAGAGATTAGAGTCTGGGGCGCAGAAAGACCATTACAGAGAGCAGAGGATGGATTCTGCAGTACAGGAGGACTGTTACAGAGAGCAGAGTTTGGAGACTGGGGTGGAGAAGGACTGTAAAAGAGAGCTGATATTGGTAACTAGGGTGCCGAAGGACTGTTGCAGAGAGCAGAGTTTGGAGACTGGGTTGCAGAAGAACTGTTGTGGAGCACAGAGTTTGGAGACTGGGGTGCAGAAGGACTGTTACAGAGAGCAGAGGTTGGAGAGAGCAGTGTAGAAAGATGTTACAGAGAGCAGAATTTAGAGACTGAGGTGCAGAAGGACTGTTGTAGAGATCAGAGGTTAGATACTGGGGTGAAGTAGGATCATTGCAGAGAGCAGAGGTTAAAGATTGGGGTGCAGAAGGATCGTTTCAGAGAGCAGAGGCTGTAGACATGCGTGCAGAAGGCCTGTTACAGAGAAGAGAGGTTGGAGACTGCGGTGCATAAGGACTGGTAAAGAGAGCAGATTTTGAAGAATGGGTTGCTGAAGGATCTTACAGATAGCAGAGGTTGGAGACTAAGGTGCAGGTGGACTGTTACAGAGAGCAGTGATTAGAGACTGGGGTGCAGAAGGATCGTGGAGAGCAGAGGTTTCAGACTGAGGTGCAGAAGGACTGTTACAGAAAGCAGAGGTTTTAAAGTTGGGTGCAGAAGGACCGTTACAGGGAGCAGAGGTTGGAGACTACAGTATGGAAGGACTGTTACAGAGAGCAGAGGTGGGATACTTGGGTTCAGAAGGACTGTTACAGAAAGAACAGGTTGGAGACTGAGGTGAAGAAGGATAGACACAGAGAGCAGAGGTTGGAGACTGGGTTCAGAAGGACTGATACAGAAAGCAGAGGTTAAAGACTGGGATGCAGAAGGACCATTACAGAGAGCAGAGTTTGGTGAATGCGGTACAGAAGGACTGTTACAGAGAGCAGATATTGGTAACTGGGGAGCAGAAAGACTGTTGCAGAGGACAGATTTTGGAGACTGGGTTGCCACAGGACCCTTGCAAAAAGCCGAGGTTGGCGACTAGGGTAGAGAAGGAATGTTAGAAAGAGCAGAGTTTGGAAACTGGAGTGAAGAAAGATCTTTCCCAGAGCAGAGGTTGGAGACTGTGGTGCAGAAGGACTGTTGCAGAGAGAAGACGTTGGAGACTTGGGTCCAGAAAGATCTTTGCAGAGAGCAGAGGTTGGAGACTGTGGTGCAGAAGGACTGTTGCAGAGAGCAGACGTTGGAGACTTGGGTCCAGAAAGATCGTTGCAGAGAGCAGAGTTTGCAGACTGGGATGCAGAAGGCTGTTGCAGAGAGCAAAGGTTGGAGACTGAGGTGCAGAAGGACTGTTACAGAGAGCAGATGTTGGAGACTGGGGTTCAGATGGATCTTAAAGAGAGCAGATGTCAGAGACTGAGGTGCAGAAGGATTTTAACAGACAGCAGAAGTAGGAGACTGAGGTGCAGGAGGTTCGTTTCAGATAGCAGAGTTTTCAGACTGTGGTGCAGAAGGACTGTTGCAGAGACCAGTTGTTGGAGACTGAAGTGTAGAAGGACTGTTGCAGAGAGCAGAGGTTGGAGTCTGGGTTTAAGAATGATCCTTGCAGCGATAAGAGATTGAAGACTGGTGTGCAGAAGAAATGTTACAGAGAGCAGAGTTTCGAGACTGGGTTGGCGAAGGATCCCACAGAGAGCAGAGGTTGGAGACTGAAGTGCAGAAGTACTGTTACAGAGTGTATAGGTTGGAGACTGAGGTGCAGAAGGACCGTTGTAGAGAACAGAGTTTGCAGACTGAGGTGAAGAAGGATTGTTACAGAGAGCAGAGTTTGGAGACTGGGGTGCAGAAGGACTGTTGCAGAGAGCAGAGGTTGGAGACTGAAGTTCAGAAGGACTGTTGCAGAGAGCAGTGGTTGGAGACTGGGGTGCAGAAAGACTGTTGCAGAGAGCAGAGGTTGGACACTAAGGTGCAGAAAGACACTTAGAGCAGAAGTTAGAGACTGGGGTGCAGAAGGACTGATAAAGAAAGCAGAGACTCTAGTATGGTGTGCAGAAAGAACGTTACAGAGAGTATAGGTTGGAGAATGCAGTACAGAAGGACTGTTGCAGAGAGCGGAATTTAGAGACTGGGATGCAGCAGGACTGTTGCAGAGAGCAGAGGTTGGAGACTGAGGTGCAGAAGTCCTGTTACAAAGAACAGAGTTTGGAGACTGGGGTGCAGAAGCATCATTGCAAATAGCAGAGCTTGGAGACAGGGGTGCAGAAGGATTTTACACAGAGCAGACATTAGAGACTGAGGTGCAGAAAGATAGTTGCAGAGAGCAGAGGTTGGAGACTGTGGTGCAGAAGGACTGTTGCAGAGAGCAGACGTTGGAGACTTGGGTCCAGAAAGATCGTTGCAGAGAGCAGAGTTTGCAGACTGGGATGCAGAAGGCTGTTGCAGAGAGCAAAGGTTGGAGACTGAGGTGCAGAAGAACTGTTACAGAGAACAGAGGTTGGAGACTGGGGTTCAGATGGATCTTACAGAGAGCAGAGTTTAGAGACTGTAGTGCAAAAGGACTGTTACAGAGCAGATGTTTGAGACTGTGATGGACAAGAATCGTTGCAGAGAGAAGGGTTTGAAGACTGGAGTGCATAAGGATTTTACAGAGAGCAGAGTTCGGTGACTAGGGTGCAGGACTGTTACAAAGAGCAGAGTTTGAAGACTGGGTTGCAGAAGGGTCTTACAGAGAGCAGAGGTAGTAGTCTGAGGTGCAGAAGGATCGTTGCAGAGAGGAGAGTTTTTAGACTGCGTTGCTGAAGGACTGTTGAAGAGAGCAGATGTTGGAGACTGGTGTGCAGAAGGACTGTTGCAGAGAGCAAAGATTGGAGACTGGGGTAAAGAAAGATCTGTGCAGAGAGCAGAGGTTGGAGACTGATGTGCAGAAGAACTGTTACAGAGAGCAGAGTTTGGAGTCTGGGTTGGAGAAGGATTCTCCAGAGAGCAGAGATTAAAGAATCAGGTGCAGAAACGCTGTTACAGAGAATACATGTTGGAGACTGAGGTGCAGAAGTAAAGTTGCAGAGTACAGAGTTTGAAGACTGAGGTGCAGAAGGATTGTTACAGAGAGCAGAGGTTGGAGACTGGGGTTCAGAAGGACTGTTGCAGATAGCGGACTTTGGAGACTGGGGTGCAGAAGGACTGTAATAGAGAGCAGAGTTTGGAGACTGGGGTGCAGAAGGACTGATACAGAAAGCAGAGATTAGAGTCTGGGGCGCAGAAAGACCATTACAGAGAGCAGAGGATGGATTCTGCAGTACAGGAGGACTGTTACAGAGAGCAGAGTTTGGAGACTGGGGTGGAGAAGGATTGTAAAAGAGAGCTGATATTGGTAACTAGGGTGCCGAAGGACTGTTGCAGAGAGCAGAGTTTGGAGACTGGGTTGCAGAAGAACTGTTGCGGAGCACAGAGTTTGGAGACTGGGGTGCAGAAGGACTGTTACAGAGAGCAGAGGTTGGAGAGAGCAGTGCAGAAAGATGTTACAGAGAGCAGAATTTGGAGACTGAGGTGCAGAAGGACTGTTGTAGAGATCAGAGGTTAGATACTGGGGTGAAGTAGGATCATTGCAGAGAGCAGAGGTTAAAGATTGGGGTGCAGAAGGATCGTTTCAGAGAGCAGAGGCTGTAGACTTGCGTGCAGAAGGCCTGTTACAGAGAAGAGAGGTTGGAGACTGCGGTGCATAAGGACTGGTAAAGAGAGCAGATTTTGAAGAATTGGTTGCTGAAGGATCTTACAGATAGCAGAGGTTGGAGACTAAGGTGCAGGTGGACTGTTACAGAGAGCAGTGGTTGGAGACTGGGGTGCAGAAGGATCGTGGAGAGCAGAGGTTTCAGACTGAGGTGCAGAAGGATTGTTACAGAAAGCAGAGGTTTTAAAGTGGGGTGCAGAAGGACCGTTACAGGGAGCAGAGGTTGGAGACTACAGTATGGAAGGACTGTTACAGAGAGCAGAGGTGGGATACTTGGGTTCAGAAGGACTGTTACAGAAAGAACAGGTTGGAGACTGAGGTGAAGAAGGATAGACACAGAGAGCAGAGGTTGGAGACTGGGTTCAGAAGGACTGATACAGAAAGCAGAGGTTAAAGACTGGGATGCAGAAGGACCATTACAGAGAGCAGAGTAATGGTGAATGCGGTACAGAAGGACTGTTACAGAGAGCAGATATTGGTAACTGGGGAGCAGAAAGACTGTTGCAGAGGACAGATTTTGGAGACTGGGTTGCCACAGGACCCTTGCAGAAAGCCGAGGTTGGCGACTAGGGTAGAGAAGGAATGTTAGAAAGAGCAGAGTTTGGAAACTGGAGTGAAGAAAGATCTTACCCAGAGCAGAGGTTGGAGACTGTGGTGCAGAAGGACTGTTGCAGAGAGAAGACGTTGGAGACTTGGGTCCAGAAAGATCTTTGCAGAGAGCAGAGGTTGGAGACTGTGGTGCAGAAGGACTGTTGCAGAGAGCAGACGTTGGAGACTTGGGTCCAGAAAGATCGTTGCAGAGAGCAGAGTTTGCAGACTGGGATGCAGAAGGCTGTTGCAGAGAGCAAAGGTTGGAGACTGAGGTGCAGAAGGACTGTTACAGAGAGCAGATGTTGGAGACTGGGGTTCAGATGGATCTTAAAGAGATCAGATGTCAGAGACTGAGGTGCAGAAGGATTTTAACAGACAGCAGAAGTAGGAGACTGAGGTGCAGGAGGTTCGTTTCAGATAGCAGAGTTTTCAGACTGTGGTGCAGAAGGCCTGTTGCAGAGACCAGTTGTTGGAGACTGAAGTGTAGAAGGACTGTTGCAGAGAGCAGAGGTTGGAGTCTGGGTTTAAGAATGATCCTTGCAGAGATAAGAGATTGAAGACTGGTGTGCAGAAGGAATGTTACAGAGAGCAGAGTTTCGAGACTGGGTTGGCGAAGGATCCCACAGAGAGCAGAGGTTGGAGACTGAAGTGCAGAAGTACTGTTACAGAGTGTATAGGTTGGAGACTGAGGTGCAGAACGACCGTTGCAGAGAACAGAGTTTGCAGAGTGAGGTGAAGAAGGATTGTTACAGAGAGCAGAGTTTGGAGACTGGGGTGCAGAAGGACTGTTGCAGAGAGCAGAGGTTGGAGACTGAAGTGCAGAAGAACTGTTGAAGAGAGCAGAGGTTGCAGACTGGGGTGCAGAAGGACTGTTGCAGAGAGCAGAGGTTGGTGACTAAGGTGCAGAAGGACACTTAGAGCAGAAGGTAGAGACTGGGGTGCACAAGGACTGATAAAGAAAGCAGAGACTCTAGTATCGGGTGCAGAAAGAACGTTACAGAGAGTAGAGGTTGGAGAATGCAGTACAGAATAACTCTTACAGAGAGCAGAATTTAGAGACTGGGGTGCAGAAGGACTTTTGCAGAGAGCAGAGGATTGAGACTGAGGTGCAGAAGTCCTGTTACATAGAACAGTGGTTGGAGATTTGGGTGCAGAAGGATCGTTGCAAATAGCAGATCTTGGAGACAGGGATGCAGAAGGATCTTACAGAGAGCAGAAGTTGGAGACTGAGGTGCAGAAGGACAGTTGCAGAGATCAGAGGTTGGAGACTGAGGTGCAGTACTATCATTGCAGAGAGGAGAAGTTTGAGATTGGGATGCAGAAGGATCGTTGCAGAGAGCAGAGTTTGGAGACTGGTGTCCAGAAGGCCTGCTACAGAGAGGAGAGGTTGGAGTTTGGGGTTACAGAAGGACTGTTATAGAGAGCAGAGTTTTGAGATTGGGTTGCTGAAGAATCTTACAGAGAGCAGAGGTTAGAGATTGATGTGCAGGTGTACTGTTACAGAGAGCAGTGGTTGGAGACTAGTGTGCAGAAGGATCATTCAGAGAGCAGAGGTTTCAGTCTGAGGTGTTGAAGGACTGTTACAGGAAGCAGAGGTTGAAAATTGGCGTGCTGAAGGACCGTTAAAGAGAGCAGAGTTTGGAGACTGCGGTTTAGGACTGTTACCGAAAGTAGAGGTTGGAAAATGGGATGCAGAAGGACTCTTACAGAGAGCACAAGTTGGAGACTGAGGTGCAGAAGGATGGATACAGAGTACAGAGTTTGGAGACTGGAGTTCAGACAGGCTGATACAGAAAGCAGAATTTCGAGACAGGGGTGTAGAAGAACCGAAAGAGAGAGCAGAGTTTGGACAATGCGGTACAGAAGAACTTTTACAGAGAGCAGATCTCTAAGACTGGGGAGCAGAAAGACTGTTGCAGAGAGAATAGGTTAGAGAATGAGGTGCAGAAGGACTGTTCCAGAGAGCAGAGTTTGGAGACTGGGGTGCAGAAGGACTGTTACAGAGAGCAGAATTTGAAGACTGGGGTGCAGAAGGACTGTTAAAGAGAGCAGAGGTTGGAGACGGGGGTTCAGATGAATCTTACAGAGAGCAGAGTTTGGAGACTGGGGTGCAAAAGGACTGTTGCAGAGAGCAGATGTTGGAGACTGGGGTGGAGCCGAATCGTTGCAGAGAGAAGAGGTTGGAGACTGGGGTGCAGAAGGCCTGTTACACGGAGCAGAGGTTGGAGACTGAATTGGAAAAGTCCTGTTACACTGAGCAGAAGTTGGCGACTGTTCTGCAGAAGGACTGTTACAGAGTGGAGAGTTTAAAGACTAGGTTGCAGAAGGATCAAACAGAGGGCAGAGTTGGGAGACTAAGGTGCAGAAGGACTGTTACAGAGAGCAGAGATAGGAGAATGGGGTGCAGTAGGGTCGTTGCACAGAGAAGAGTTTTCAGACTCAGGTGCAGAATGACTGTTGCAGAGAGCAGATGTTAGAGCCTGGCGTGCAGAAGGACTGTTGCAGAGAGCAGAGGTTGGAGACTGAGGTGCGGAAGTCTTGTTACAGAGAGCAGAGTTTGCAGACTCGGGTGCAGAAGAACAGTTTCAGAGAGCAGAGGTTTAATACAGGGGTGCCTAAGGATCTTACAGAGAGCAGAATTTGAAGACTGAGTTGCAAAAGACTGTTGCAGAGATCAGAGGTTGGAGACTGAGGTGCAGAAGGACTCTTACAGAGAGCAGAGGTTGGCAACTGGGGTACAGAAGGACTGATACAGAAAGCAGAGATTGGAGTCTGGGGTGCAGAAAGACCGTTACATGGAGCAGAAGTAGGAGACTGTGGTGCAGAAAGTTTGTTGAAGAAACAGCAGAGTTTTCAGACTGAGGTGCGGAAGGACTGTTGCAGAGAGCAGTTTTTGGAGACTGGGGTGCAGAAGGACTGTTGCAGAGAGCAGAGGTTTGAGACTGTGGTTAAGAGGGATGGTTGCAGAGAGCAGAATTTGGCGACTGGTGTGAATAAGGACTGTTACAGAGAGCAGATTTTGGAGACAGGGGTGCAGAAGTACTGTTGCAGAGAGCAGAGGTTGGAGACTGAGGTACGGAAGTCCTGTTACAGAGAGCAGAGGTTGCAGCTTGGATGCAGAAGGAATCTTGTAGAGAACAGAGGTTGGATACTGGGGTGAAGATGAATCTTACAGAGAGCAGAATTTGGAGACTGAGCTGCAGAAGGACTGTTGCGGAGATCAGAGGTAGTAGACTTGGGTACAGTAGGATCATTGCAGAGAGCAGAGGTTGCAGACTGGGGTGCAGAAGGATCATTGCACAGTGTAGATTTTGGAGACTGGGGTGCAGAAGGCCTGCTACAGAGAGAAGAGTTTGGAGACTGGCGTGCAGAAGGCCTGATATAGAGAGGAGAGTTTGGAGACTGGGGTGCAGAAGGCCTGTTATAAAGAGCAGAGTTGGAGACTGGGTTGCTGAAGAATCTTACAGAGAGCAGAGTTTGGAGACTACGTGCAGGTGGACTGTTACAGAGAGCAGTGTTTGGAGACTGGTGTACAGAAGGATCGTAGAGAGAGCAGAGGTGTCACACTGAGGTGCAGAAGAACTGTTACAGAGTGCAGAGGTTCCAGACTGAGGTGTAGAAGGACTGTTACAGAGAGCAAAGTTTGGAGAGTGAGGTACAGAAGGAGTGTTATAGAAAGAAGTGTCTGGAAATTGGGGTGCAGAAGGACCGTAACAGAGACCAGAGTTTGGCGACTGAGGTATAGAAAAGCTGTAAAAGGGAGCAGAGTTTGGAGACTGAGGTGCAGAATAATAGATACAGAGAGCAAAGGTTTGAGACTGGGTTTTAGAAGGATCTGCAGAGAGCAGAGGTTGGAGAGTGAAGGGCAGAAGGACTGTTACAGAGAGTAGAAGTTTGAGACTGAGGTGCAGAAGGACTGTTGCAGAGAACAGAGTTTGGAGACTGATGTGCATAAGGATTGTTACAGAGAGCAAAGTTTGGAGTGGGGTGCAGAAGGACTGTTGCAGAGAGCAGAGGTTGGAGACTGGGGTGCAGAAGGACTGTTGCAGAAAGCAGAGGTTGGAGACTGGGCTTCAGAAGGAATGTTGCATAGAGCAGAGGTTGGAGACTGAGGTGCAGAAGGATCGTTGAAAGTAGCCGAGCTTGGAGACAGGGGTGCATAATGAACTTACAGAGATCAGAAGTTGGAGACTGAGTTGCAGAAGGACTGTTGCAGAGATCAGAGGTTGGAGACTGGGGTACAGTAGGATCATTGCCGAGAGCAGAGTTTGGAGACTGGGGTGCAGAAGGATCGTTGCAGAGAGCAGAGGTTGGAGACTGAAATGCAGAATGCCTGCTACAGAGAGCAGAGTTTTGAGACTGGCGTGCAGAAGGCCTGTTACAGAGAGGAGAGGTTGAAGACTGGAGTGCAGAAGGACTTTTGCAGATAGCAGAGTTTGGAAACTGGCGTGAAGAAAGACTGTTGCAGGAAGCAGGTGTTGGAGACATGGGTGCTGAAGGACTTTCGCAGAGAGTAGAATTTGGAGACTGAGGTCCAGAAGACTGTTGGAGATAGCAGAGGTTGGAGACTGGGGTGCAGAAGGACTGATACAGAAAGCAGAGGTTGGGGACTGAGGTGCAGAAGGACCATTAGAGACAGCAGAGTTTTGAGAATGCAATATAGGAGGACTGTTACAGAGAGCAGAGGTTGGAGACTGGAGTGGAGAAGAACTGTTTCAGTGTGCAGACGTTTGAGACTTGTGTGCAGAAGAACTGTTGCAGAGAGTAGAGGTAGGAGACTGAGATGCAGAAAGACTATTAAAGAGAGAAGTGTTTGGAGACAGGGGTGCAGAAGGACTGAAACAGAGAGCAGAGTTTGGAACCTGGGGTGCAGAAGGCTGTTACAGAGAGCAGAGTTTGGAGACTGGGTTGCAGAAGAATATTACGTAGAGTAGAGTTTGGAAACTGCCGTGCAGAAAAATTGTTACAGAGAGCAGAGGTTGGAGAGTGAGGTACAGTAGGATTATTGCAGAGAGCAGAGGTTGGAGACTTGGGTGCAGAAGGACGGTTGCAGAAAGCAGATGTTGGAGACTGGGATGCAGAAGGATAATTGCAGAGAGCAGAGATTAGAAACTGGGTTGCAGAGGGACTGTTAAACATAGCAGAAGTTGAAGACTGGAGTGTAGAAGGACTGTTGAGTAGAGCAGAGTTTGGAGACTGGGGTGCAGAAGGACTGTTGCAGATAGCAGAAGTTGGAAACTGGGGTGAAGAAGGACTGTTGCAGGGAGCAGGTGAAGGAGACATGGGTGCAGAAGGACTTTGGCAGAGAGTAGAATTTGGAGACTGAGGTTCAGAAGGACTGTTACAGAGAGGAGAGGTTTTAGACTGGGGTGCAGAATAACTGATACAGAAAGTAGAGTTTGGAGACTGGTGTGCAGAAGGAATGTTACAGAGAGCAGAGTTTGTAGACTGGGGTGCAGAAGGACAGCTGAAGAGAACAGAGGTTGGATACTGGGGTGCACAAGGGCCGTTGCAGACAGATGAGGTCGGAGACTGAGGTGCAGAATGACTGTTACAAAGAGCAAAGTTTAGAGAACGGGGTGCAGAAGGATCTTAAAAAGAGCAGACGTTGGAGACTGGGATGCAGAAGGATCGTTGCAGAGAACAGAGGTTGGAGACTGGGGTGTAGAACGACTATAGCAGACAGCAGAGGTGGGAGACTGGGGTGCAGAAGACCTGTTACAGAGAGCAGAGTTTGGAGACTGGGTTTCAGAAAACCTGTTACAGAGAGCAGATGTTGGAGACTGGGGTGCAGAATAATTGTTACAAATGGCACAGTTTGGAGACTGTTGTTTAGAAGTATTGTTGCAGAGAGCAGATGTTTCAGACTGAGGCTTAGAAGGAATTTTACAGAGAGCAGAGTTTGAAAAATTGGGGTGTAGATGGACCGTTATAGAGAGATGAGGTTGGAGACTGCCGTACAGAAGGACTGTTACAGAGAGCAGAGTTTGTAGACTGGGGTTCAGAAGGACCATTGCAGAGAGCAGATTTGGGAGACTGGGGTGCAGAAGGATTGTTACAGAGAGCAGAGATTGGAAACTGGGGTGCAAAAGGACAATTACAGAGAGCAAAGGATGGAGACTGTGGTGCAGAAGGACTGTTACAGAAAGCAGAGCTTGGCAATTGGGGAGCAGATGGACTGTTACAAATAGAAGAGGTTCGAGACTGCGATACAAAAGGACTGTTACAGCGACCAGAATTTGTAGACTGGGGTTCAGAAGGACTGTTAAAGAGAGCACATGTTGGAGACTGGGGTGCAGAAGATATGTTGCAGACATCAGAGTTTGGAGACTTGGGTGCATAAGGACTTTTGCAGAGAGCAGAGCTTGGAGACTGTGGTGCAGAAGGACTGATACAGAGATCAGAGGTTGGAGACAGGGGTGCAGAAGGATTGCTGCAGAGAGCAGAGTTTGGAAACTAAGGTGCAGAAGGATCGTTGTACAGAGCAGGTTTTGGTTACTTGGGTGTAAAAAGACTGCTGCAGAGAGCAGAGATTGGAGACTGAGGTGTAAAAGGACTGATATAGAGAGCAGATGTAGGAGACTGGGGTACAGATGGACTTTAGCAGAGAGCAGAGGTTGGAGATTGGGGTGTAGAAGGACTGTTGCAGAGAGCAGAGGTTGGAGACTGGGGTGCAGAAGACTGTTGCAGAGAACAGAGTGTGAAGACTGGGGTGAAGAAGAATCGTTTCAGAGAGCAGAGGTTGAAGACTGAGGTGCAGAAGGATTGTTACAGAGAGCAGAAGTTGGAGCCTGTGGTGCAGAAGGACTGTTGCAGAGAGCAGATGTTGGAGACTGAGGTGAAGAAGGATTGTTGAAGAGAGAAGAGGTTGGAGACTGGGGTGCAGAAGGCCTGTTACAGCGAGCAGAGATTGGAGACTGGGCTGCAGAACACCTGTTACAGAGAGCAGAAGTTGAAGACTGGGGTGCAGAAGCACTGTTAAGATAGCACAATTTCGAGAATGGGTTTCAGAAGGATCTTACAGAGAGCATTTTGTAGACTTAGGTTCAGAAGGACTGTAACAGAGAGCATTTTTGGAAACTCGGGTGCAGAAATATTTTTGCAGAGAGCCGAGTTTTCAGACTGAGGTGCAGAAGGACTGTTTCAGAGAGCAGATGTTGGATCCTGCGGTGCAGAAGGAATGTTACAGAGAGCAGAGTTTGGAGACAGGGGTGCAGAAGGATCGTTGCAGAGAAAAGGTTGGAGACTGGGGTGCAGAAGGCCTGTTACAGAGAGCACAGTTTGAAGACTGGGGTGCAGAAGGCATGTTACAGAGAGCAGAGTTTGGAGACTGGATTGCAGAAGACTGTTATAGAGAGTAGCGTTTGAAGAATGGTTTGCAAAAACATCTTACAGAGAGCAGAGGTTGGAGACTGAGGTGCAGAAGGACTTTTACAGAATTGAGGGTGGAGACTGGGGTGCAGAAGGAGTATTACAGTGAGTAGAGTTTGGAGATTGGGGTGCAGAAGATCTGTTACTGAGAGCAGAGGTTGGAGACAGGGTTGCAGAATGACTGTTTCAGAGAGCAGAGTTTGGAGACTGAGGTGCAGAAGGACTGTTACAGACAGCAGATTTTGGAAACTGGTATGTAGAAAGACCATTGCAGAGAGCAGAGGTTGGAGCCTGGGGAGAAGAAGGATCGTTGCAGAGAGTGGATGTTGGATACTGGGTCCGAAAGGACTATTATAGAGAGCAGAGGTTGAAGATTGAGGTGCAGAAAGATCATTTCTGAGTGCAGAGTTTTGAGACTGGGGTGCAGAAGGACTTTTACAGATTGCAGAACATGGAGACTTTGGTGCAGAAGGACTTTTACAGAGAGGGTAGGTTGGAGACTGGGGTGCAAAAGTTTTTTTTACAGAGAGCAGATAATAGAGACTGGGGTGCAGAAGGATCGATGACGAGAGCAGAGGTTGGAGAATGAGGTGCAGAAGGATCGATGCAGAGAGCAGAGGTTGGAGAATGAGGTGCAGAAGGATCACTACAGAGAGCAGAAGTTGGAGACTTGGGTGCAGCAGGACAGTTACAAAGAGCAAAGGTTGGAGACTTGGGTGCAGAAAAAATGTTGCAGAGAGCAGAGGTTGGAGACTGGGATGCAGAAGGACTGCTGCAGAGAGCAGTTGTTGGAGACTGGAATGCAGAAGGATCATTGCAGAGAGCAGAGGTTGGAGACTGCGGTTTAGAAGGACTGTTGCAGAGAGAAGAGGTTGGAGACTAAGGTGCAGAAGGATCGTTGCAGAGAGAAGAGGTTGGAGACTGGGGTGCAGAAGGCCTGTTACAAAGAGCAGAATTTGGAGACTGGGGTGCAAAAGACCTGTTGCAAGGAGCACAGGTTGGAGACTGGGGTGCAGAAGGATTGTTACAAATAGCACAGTATGGAGACTGGGGTGCAGAAGATTGTTGCAGACAGCAGAGGTTTCAGACTGAGGCTTAGAAGGACTGTTACAGAGAGCAGAGGTTGGAATCTGAGGTTCAGAAGAACTGTTAAAGAAAGCAGACGTTGGCAATTGGGGTGCAGAAGGACCATTATAGAGAGAAAATGTTGGAGACTGCGGTACAGAAGGCCTGTTAGAGAGAGCAGAGTTTGGAGACTTTGGTGCAGAAGGACCGTTGTAGAGAGCAGATGTTGGAGACTAGGTTGCAGAAGGACTGTTACAGAGAGAAGACGTTGGAGACTAAGGTTCTGAAAGATTGATACAGAGAGCAGAGTTTGGATACTATGGTACAGAAGGACCATTACAGAGAGCAAAGGTTGGAGACTGAGGTGCAGAAGGACTGTTGCAGAGAGCAGAGTTTGGAGACTGAGGTGCAGAAGGACTGTTAAAGAGAGCAGAGGTTGGAGACTGAGGTGCAGAAGTATTGGTACAGAAAGGAGAGTTTGGAGACTGGGGTGTAGAAGGACTGTTAGAGGAAGCAGAGTTTGGATATTGGGGTGCAGAAAGACCGTTACAGAGAGCAGAGGTTGGATACTGGGGTGCAGAAGGAACATTACAGAGAGCAAAGAATGGAGACTGAGGTGCACAAGGACATTTACAGAGAGCAGAGTTAGGAGACTGAGGTTCAAAAGGATCGTTGCAGAGAGAAGAGTTTGGAGACTGGGGTGTAGAAGTAGTGTTACAGAAAGAAGAGGTTGGCAATTGGGGAGCAGATGGATTGTTACAAAGAGAAGAGTTTGGAGACTGCGATACAAAAGGACTTTTACAGAGAGCAGAGTTTAGAGACTGGGTAGAAGAAGGATCGTTGCAGAGAGCAGATGTTGAATTCTGGGGTGAAGAAGGACTGTTATAGAGAGAACAGGTTGGGGACTGGGGTCCAGAAGAAATATTGCAGAGAGCAGAGTTTGGAGACCTGGGTGCAGAAGGATTGATAAAGAGAGAAGTGGTTGGAGACTGTGGTGCAGAATGATTTTACAGAGAGCAGAGGTTGAAGACTGGGGTGCAGAAGAACGTTTACAGATAGCAGAGTTTCGAGACTGGGTTGCAGAAGGATATTACAGAGAGCATTTTGGAGACAGAGGTGCAGAAGAAGTGTTACAAGAGAAGAGGTTTAAGACTGGGGTGCAGAAGGATTGTTGCAGAGAGCAGCGTTTTCAGACTGAGGTGCAGAAGGACTGTTGCAGAAAGAAGATATTGGATCCTGGGGTGCAGAAGGATTGTTGCAGAGATCAGAGGTTGGAGACTTTGGTGCAGAAGGCCTATTAAAGAGAGCAGAGTTATAAGACTGGGGTGCAGAAGGCATGGTACAGAGAGCAGAGTTTGGAGATTGGGGTGCAGAAGAACTGTTACCGAGAGCACAACGTGGAGACTGGGGTGCATAGGACTGTTGCAGTGTGCAGAGTTTGGAGACTGAGGTGCAGAAGAACTGTTACAGAGTGCAGAGTTTGGAGACTGGCGTGCAGAAAGACTAATACAGAAAGTAGAGGTTGGAGACTGGGGTGTAGAAGGACCATTACAGAGAGCAGAGTTTGGAGACTGCTTTACAGAAGGAATGTTACAGGAAGCAGATGTTGGAGACTGGGGTTCTAAGGATCATTTTAAAGAGCAGATGTTTTAGACTGTTGTGCAGAAGTATTTTACAGAGAGCATACGGGGGAGACTGAGCTGCATAAGGACTGTTACAGAGACCAGTGCTTGAAGACTGGGGTGCAGAAGGATCGTTGTAGAGAGCAGAGGTTGGAGACTGAGGTGCGAAATGATCGATGAGGAGAGCAGAGGTTGGAGACTATGGTGGAGAACAATACTTACAGAGAGCAGATGTTGGAGACTGGGGTGCAGAAGGACAGTTACAGAGAGCAGAGGTTGGAGACTGGGGTGCAGAAGAAATGTTGCAGAGAGTAAAGGTTGGAGACTAGGTTGCAGAAGGACTGTTACAGGAGCAGAGGTTGTAGATTGAGGTGCAGAAGGACTATTCACAGAGCAGAGGTTTGAGACTGGGGTACAGAAGAACTGATACAGAAAGCAGACTTTGGAGACTGTGGTGCAGAAGGACTGTTGCAGAGAACAGAGTTCGGAGACTGGGGTGCAGAATTACCGATGCAGAGAGCTGAAGTTGGAGATTTAGGTGCCTAAGATTTTTACAGAGAGTAGAGGTTGGAGACTGAGGTGAAGAAGAATTTTACAGAGAGCAGAGGTTGGAGACTAGGGTGTAGAATAACTGTTACATATAGTAGATGTTGGAAACTGAGTTGCAGAAAGATTGTTGCAGAGAGAAGATGTTGGAGAATGGGGTGCAGAAGGCCCATTTCTGCGAGCAGAGGTTGGAGCCTGGGGAGAAGAAGGATCATTGCAGAGAGCAGATGTTGGAGACTGGGATGCAGAAGGTCTGTTACAGAGAGCAGAGTTTGGAGACTGAGGTGCAGAAATACTGCTACAGAGAGCAGAGTTTGGAGACTTTGTTGCAGAATGATTGTTACAGAGAGCAGAGTTTTCAGACTAAGGTGCAGAAGGACTGTTGCAGAGAGCAGATGTTCAAGAGTGGGGTGCAGAAGGACTCTTTCAGAGAGGCAGAACTTGGAGACTGGGGTGCAGAGGGATTCTTGCAGGGAGCAGAGGTTGGAAACTGGGGTGCAGAAGGTCTGTTACAGATATCAAATTTTGGAGACTGGTGTGCAGAAAGATATTATAGAGAGCAGAGTTTGGAGACTGAGGTGGAGTAGGACTGTTACAGACTGTTACAGAGAGCAGAGGTTTGAGCCTGGGTTGCAGAATGATTGTTGCAGAGAGCAGAGTTTTCAGACTTAGGTGCAGAAAAACTGTTGCAGAGAGCAGATGTTCGAGAGTGGGGTGCAGAAGGACTTATTCAGAGAGCAGAACATGGAGACTGGGGTGCAGAAGTTTTCTTGCAGGGAGCAGAGGTTGGAGACTGGGGTGCAGAAGGCCTGTTATATATATCACAGTTTGAGACTAGTGTGCAAAGGATATTATAGAGAGCAGAGTTTGGAGACTGAGGTGTAGAAGGACTTTTACAGAGAGCAGAGGTTGGAGACTCGGGTGCAGAATGATTGTTGCAGAGAGCAGAGTTTTCAGACTGAGGTGCAGAAGGACTGTTGCAGAAAGCACATGTTCGAGACTGGGGTGCATAAAGAGTGTTTCAGAGAGCAAAACTTGGAGACTGAGGTGGAGAAGGATTGTTGGAGGAAAGCAGAGGTTGTAGACTGGGGTGCAGAAGGACTGCTATAGAGAGCAGAGGTTTTAGACTGGGATGCAGAATGCCTGGTACAGAGAGCAGAGCTTTGACACTGTGGTGCAGAATGATTGCTGATAGCTGGTGATCCTCCTTCTGGACACCTTCTTTTCCGCACAGTCCATCAGGCCCTCTCTCCTCACCCTGCTCTCTTTTGGCTTTATGAGCACCTGTGACTTCCACAGTCACTCTAAGCCATGACTCCCAGGCCTATCTCCTGGGAACCTGTCCCGCTGCCTCCTGGAATCTCTTTGGGGAGACCCTGCAGGTTCCAGACTCCAGGCCCAACCTACTTCCCTCCTTTCTTCTCGCCAGACATGCTCTTTCTCATTTTTTTTATGTTTTAATGAGTGATCCCCCTGCCACTCAGCTACCCCACAGACCCGGTGCCCTCTTGTGTCCTCGTCACCAGGATTTTAAAGTGCTCCACCCAGGGCTCCTCTTCAGAGCTTTTCCCCAAGCTCCAAATGTCACATACTTCAGTTACCAGATATTTCCTTTTAATCTTGTTTGGCACCCGATTACTCTCCCAGACGACATGAAGGTATTCTAACCAAAGCACATGGACTGTAGAGACTATTATCGCTTAGAAATAAGGTGTCCCCCCCACCAAAAGCTCAGGGTCAGCCACAGTAGCAGTGTTCAGAGGTGAAATGATTAGACTGTGAGACTTGTGACCTAATCTTTGGATCCATCCATTTTGTGGGTTAATTATTTGAAAAGCCCACTGTACTGAAAGGAGTGTGGGCAGGTGGAGTGTGGCCAGGGACATGTCCTGGGGAATCACATCTTGTCCCCTGCGAACTGTCTCCTCCTGTCCCCTCCCCCGCTCCAACCTTCTGGCTGCCATGAGCTAGGATGCTTCCCCCCTTGTTCCCTTCCACCTCAGCGTCCCACCTCATCTCAGGCCGGCAGCAATTGGTCAGCTGGCCCCAGACCAAACCTCCAAGCCAGGAGGCCACAGTGCATCTCCCCCACCGGGTTGTTCTGGTCAGGCCTGTGGTAACTGTGGCAACCGTGGACTGACCTAGGGAGTAGGTGTTATGAGTGGATTGGACCCACAACCGTTTCCTAAATTCACAGATTCTGTCATTTTCAGAGCTCAGCCATTTCCTTCTGGATGGCCTGTTTCCAGCCTGCCCTCACCTAGAATGCCGTCTACTAGTGATTATTGAGATTCTCCAGCCTTCCTGGTCCTGCCTATTTGCACACCACAGGTCGTTCCTAGGCAGCCAGACCCATGGACCATCCTGCTGCCCACTGAGGAGGGAAGAGAGATTTTTTGAGGACCCTGTTAGAAGTCCACTCTTATTTTTTTTTAAAGACCACACTCAGTGGGCATGTTTCAGGCAGTCTTCACATGCGTCTTTGAGGAATCAGACTCACAATGATTTTTGTGATTCTCTCCTCGGCTCCAATAACCACCGCTCTACTCCTACTTCTCTGAGATCAACTTTAAGCTTCCAAAAAGAAGTAAAAAAAGCAATTTCACTTTATGTGTCTGGCTTATTTCACTTAATATAATGTCTCCCATGAGCTAGTTTTAAATAGAAACTGCACAACAAATTCTTTTATGTCAGATTTAAATTTTATTGTGAACAGATAATTCGAAATGGTCACATATGTTTATGTAGGAAAATGTTCATTAAAATATTTATAGGACTGGAGATGATCTGAATGTTTAGCAAAAGGGGAGAGATTAAGTTTATTTAAGAGAGATGTAAGTTTATTGATCATCTCAATAGATGCAGAAAAAGCATTTAACAAAATATAGCACCCCTACCCTGTCAAAACAGTAGAAACACTAGGGACAGAAGGAACTTTGTAAAAGCATTGAAAAAGCTATCTATGCCAACCCCAAGGCAGCATCATTCTAAGTGGAGAAAGGTTGAAAGCATTCACTCTAAAAACTGGAAGAAGACAGGGTTCCCCCTCTTTCACCACTTCTATTCAACTTCATCCTTGAAATGCCAGAGCCATTGGACAAAAGAAAGAAATTAAAGGTATACAAATAGGTCAAGAAGAATTCAAATCTCACTCTTTGCTGATAGGATAATGTCATCTCTAAATTTTTATTAGAGCATAATAGTTATACATAGAATTTGGGTTGATTTGGAACAGATCCTACGTGCATAGAATCTGATTTACTCCATTCAGTCCCCACCCCCCATCTCCCTCCCCTTCCCGCTCCCATTATCCTTTCTCTACTGATCTTTCTTGGGGTCATTTATTTGTTAATTTCTGTTTGGTGCTTTCTACATATACATACAGGTGCACTCCCCTGTGCTAGACTTCCATGTGCACATAACATGATCTGCTTAAAGATCTTTCACATTTCCCCTTCCCAAACCTCTCTGCCCTCTCATTCTCCTTCTACTGCACTGATCTTCCCTGTATACTTAAGATAGCCAGTTCAACCCACTTCATCAACTTCTTTAATCTATTTTGCTCTGGACCTGATAATTTCAGCATTGTACAGGAATAGTTAACTTCTGCCTTTCTGAACACAGAGATCAAGATTGATGTAAAATGAGAAAAACTCTACATTTGAAAACACTAAGGCAACACCGAATGTTTTTGCAGATGATGACTCTGCTTTGTAAAATTTTTTCTTAACATTTGCAATGAAAATGAACTTCTCCAAAAATCCTATGTTTACATAAAAAGACAACAGGAGACAGAGATTACTGAGACAGTGAGAAATGACTTCAGACCATGATGAGGTCGAATGGCTTTCTGTTGGCTTCTAGCAATTCTCTGGTTACTCACACCCACCATCACCCCTGCAAATGTGTGTGGCTCCATGGGTCTGATTTCCTGAGACCAGTCCCACAGGTTATCAGTCTCCAGGCTGCTTTTCATTCGATATTATTAGCCATGTTGCTGCAGATTAACAAGCCTCTTTGGGGTGCTCTCAGTCCATTCTCATCATGGTCTCTTTTTCTCTGTTTTGTAGCTATGACCACATTCAAAATGAGCAATCAATCTTTTGTCACTGAATTCATCTTCTTGGGATTTTCCAACCACTCCAAACTACAGGGCTGGTTCTTACTGCTCTTTCTGGTCATTTACCTTCCCACTCTCCTGGGGAACATGCTCATAATAGTGGCCACCAGGGTCAGTCCTGCTCTCCACACTCCAATGTGTTTTTTCTTAGAAATTTGAGCTTCTTGGACGTCTGCTACACATCCACCACCCTCCCACTACTGCTGGTGAACTTCTTCTGAGAGAAGAAGGCCATTTCTTATGAGGGCTGCCTTTCCCAGATCTTCTTCTTGGTGACAAGTGCTGGCACAGAAGGCGTCTTACTGGCTGTGTGGCCAGTATGACTGCTGTGTGGTCATCTGCCGTCCTCCTCAGTACCCAGTCATCATGAGTGTGAAGGTCTGTGTTGGCCTGGTTACTGGGTCCTGGCTGTGTGGGCTGATGAATTTGATCACACACACGGTGCTGGCCATCACACTCACTCTGTGTGAACCCCACCAGATCAGCCACTTTCTCTGTGCCACCCCATTGCTCCTGAAGCTCTCCTGCTAAGACACCTCTGTCAACGAGTCTGCGCTTCACGTTGTCAGTGCCACCATGGGCCTGAGTCCCTGCCTCTTCACTGCAGGCTCCTACGCACTCATCATGGTGGCCATCCTGGGGATTCCCTCTGCCTAGGGCAGGAGGAAGGCCTTCTCCACCTGTGCGTCCCTCCTCACTGTCGTTGTGGTCTTCTATGGAACAGCCAACTTCCACTATGACAGGCCCAGAGAAGGCTGGACATGGACACCCTGGTCTCTGTGCTCTTCTGTTTGGTGACCCCCATGTTGAAGCCCATCATTCACAGCCTGAGAAGCAACGAGGTTCAGAGTGCCCTGAGGAAGCTTGCTGGGAGACAGACTGTATAGTGGGATTAGAACTAGATGATGGTTTCATTCTAGGAAATGTCTTAGTTGTAGAAATATGTGAACTCTTCAGCAGCAATTACAAGAGCACTCTCTCCATACACAGTGTCTCATGAACACTGTGGTGCCCCTCCAACCAGGGGAAGCAAACTGTGCTAAGTATGTGAAACATTGTGACCTCACCTGGGTTCTCTAATCCACAGGTATTTCAGAATATTTTTATTACTTTTCTCTCCCAAAAAAGCTTATACCCAAAGCAGTCAATCTCTTTTCCCCCAATATTGCAGCTCTAGCCAACACTAGTGAATGTGAAGTGCTATGTGCAATGTGACTTTGACTTGCATTTTCATAATGGATCTTGATTCTAAGTTTTAAATAAACACCATTTCTGTGTTTCTCCTTCACATGTGGAAAGACCCATTTATACACTCGAGTTTTGTGGATATTTTTAATGAAGTAATACCATATACGCCTTTTTCATCTGACTCCTTTCACTTAGGATGTTTGCAATTTTCAGTTATATTGTAGCTTGTATTAGTATTTTAGTTTATTCCTCCTTATTGTGACTTATTTCCATCTTATGAAAATGCCACATTTCTTTTTTCATTTCCCACTGGATAGTAATTTTTACTTTGTGTCTGTGTGGGTGTCGTACTGCAGATTGAACCCGGAGCCTCCTGCACACTAAACAATGTTCTACCACTAAGCCAAAGCCCAACCCTTTTAAAAATTTTGTTTTGAGACAGGGTCTTGCAAATTTGCCCAGGTTGTCCCTGAATTTGTGATCCTCCTGCCTCAGCTTCTTGAGTAGCTAGATTACAGACTTGCCTGGTCATTTTCACTTTTTGACTAATATGAATAAGATTCTTATATATAATATGAACATTATATATAATATGAACATTATATGAACATTCATGTACAAATAATTGGTGGACAACTTTTTTATTTATCTTGAGTTTGTAAGTAGGAGTGGAAGTGGTGGATCGTTAACTCCATATTTAACTTTCTGAAGAAGTTCCAGATCATTTTCAGACACGTGGAACCAGCTTACCTTATTATTAAGAGTGGTGAATAAAGATTCTGATTTCCTCACTCCCTTAACAACACATCATTTTCATTCTTTTATTGTGACGACCCTGGAATGTGTGAAGTGCTTCATCAAATGTGCTTTAGCTTTGCCTTTCCCTAATGGCTAATCATTCTAAGATCTTTTATGAGTACTGTTAATGTGTCTCTCCTAAGCATGAGGAAAACCCCATTGTATTATGGGAAATTTTAAGTTTTAGAGACTTACCTCTTTATCTAATAATTTTATTTTTATTTTTGTGCAGTAAAATACTACAAGACTTTCAAGCCTGTTGTCTTTTCTCCATCTGTGCCCGAAAGAGCTGTTTGATGACTCTTTTTTTTCCCCTACTTTTAAACTCCATAGCAAACAATTTCTTCACCAGGTCATGAGCATCAGCAGGATCATAAAATTAAGGGGCACGAAGTCATACAGGGTTTGGTAAAGGATCATCCCTTAGCAGGAGTGGATCAGCTGAAGATAGTGGGGATGCTTTTAATATTGTGGCTTCTGATATCTGTCCATCTGGCAAAATATATAACATAAAGGAAAAACTTCATATGCTGTGCGAAATCCATCCCAATAAGTGTACACCCACCTTGACCCCTTCTCTCCCTTGCATGAAGGGAAGGCAGTCTTGAGGTTTCAGCCACCCACAACTTCTTAGCAGAAATCTCACTCTGAACTTCGCTCACCCACATCCCAGAAGAGAGAGGACGCTGATCTTCTCACTGCATGCTGGGAACAGGTGATTGCCAAGACATTAATGAATCCAACAGCGAATTAACTGCTCTTCATTATTGCAGTTGAACTCAAGCCGTTGCGCTTGAGTTGTGTTTGCACACTGAGGAGTCCCAGAGCAGCTGCAGAGGGAAGGCACGATGCATATTTCCAACAGGTCAGCCCCAGACCTCTATAAATGTCCATCACAAGAAAATGAATTGTTAGAGATCAGAGGATTTTGACTCCTTCATGAGGCCACAGATATGCGACAGGCAACTTTCAGAATAACAGCTCCGTTTTGTGGTGAATGGAGACCAATAGCCAGTTTTACCAAGAGCTTTCTTTGCAGCCCAGGTGCTAGTATGGAGAGCAGCAAGGGCCACACCAAAACCAGAAATCTATGCCTCTCTGTGAGAGTTGCTGGTAAATAGTTTATGTACTATCACAATTTTCAAAAACACTATCCCAGAATCAGGATACACCTCCACCTTAAAAACATATTACAGAATATTGTACATATTTTCATTACCATTTTGATGGCATTTATGTACTGACCTATCGTATCACCTTTTCCATGTGTGTCTAAGTTTCCACAATACTACTTATATTGCCAGAGTAGAAATTACTTCAGAGGTTATCACAAAACGTGAGGGATTTAGCATGATGCCTCCAGTACTGGAAGAAAAGCCAAAACATAACCAGAAACCCTGGGATGCCTAAATTTTTTAAGGGAGATGATGTGTGTGGAAAATTACTTATGGTAAACAATAGATAATGCTAAGTGTTAATCCTCTGCTTTTGATGAGCAGGACAGAAAGGAATAATTTTTTGGGAGAAAGTATAGGGACACATTCCCATTATGATACAATATAGCATAACAATAGATCTACCAAAATATCTGTTTAAATAAAAATCATTATTGTTGAAGATATTATGTTTAGAAACGTATTCATTCACTAACTAGGAGTTTTCATCTTTATCTTAAAACACATGGATGCTTGGGGAGGGGAGTTGCAAGCAATTTATTAACTGTAATAAATCCCTGAAGCTTGTGAGTAATCTACTTCATACACAACCCCACTCCTTTAGAAATATTATATTTTGGGGTCACTCATAAGAGACTTCATTCTCGGTCACCTGACTTTGAGATGACTGATTGGGAAAGAAAGATGCAGAGCTGCTTGTATTGTGGGAACTGCAGATGGTCTCCATAAGGGATATGTTTAACAGACAGGAGACACTGAGTTCCTCAGAAGCTGCTGGGCTATGCTGCCTCACTTATGCCCACAGAGGCTTTATTTTTCTCAGCAAGATATCTGCACCAGAACCACTGAACAGAAATGTCCTCTCGCCTCTGTCAAGTCTCTGTTAGATTTTTTAGGTCCCACACAGTGCCGTCTTTAAGAAATCTTTTAAAAACTCTGCTCCATGGATGTACTTGACAGACCTTCTTCATTCTTCAAACCTTTACTGAGTGCACATTTACACAAGGTGTTGCCCTAGTGTTTAGTACACAATTGAGAGGCCCAACTAGGATCTGGAGAAGCGCATATTCAAGATGGAATGATGGGCTTTGACAAGTATTAAGTGCTCCATTCCCAGAGCTGCCCAAGAAATCACTAAAGGAAAATAATGATAATTTGTAGATTACATAGAATTGTTACCAACTTTCCTGCACATATTGAGTTCATCTTCCCATTAGATTGTAAGTTGGTTGAAGGGCAGTGTTGGAGAACAGCTCCAACAGGGGGGTCTCAGGAGACGAATGGATGGTGAGGAGTCGGCGAAAGAGGGGGTGGAGAAACAACACAGACAGCAAAGTGAAGGTGTTGATCCCAATCTTTACTTGTGAAGTTGATCATATATACTTTTCATTTTGGAAGGCTTACATCACAAAACAGGAATCATTATTCAAACAAAACAAAATATTACGTAGCTACATTTAGAATAGAAGAATGTATCTTGGCTTATGCATAAGCAAGCATTTGTACTTTCAGTTCGAGTTTTGCTTTGAGCTGTTTCTGCTTAGTTAACTTTTAATAATAGTTACAAATGTCCCAAACTATTGGCCTATACCTTGAATATTCTTTCTTAACTTACTGACCAGATCCAGTGCCATGGTTATGGCAAGTAGTTGATTTGTTATTACTTTTAATCAAACAAAATAAGAGCACAAACCATTGTGCACAGGAACAAGAACAAGTTGCCCAGTACTAAGCACTAATCTATCTTCTTAACATTAATTTTCTTCTCTAGATTTTAATTTAATTTCTCAAAATCTTCCTTGACAGGAATACAGGGAGTTTTTCTTTAGACATTAACAATTTACACTCCACAGCTGAATCATTGCATTTTGAGAAAACAGATCTATGCTTTAGAAGTAGTTGCATTAATTGGGAAAGTCATGATTTTTTTCCTTTATACTTAATGGTCATATGAGAAATGAGAACTATACTTATTAAAGAAGTACAAAAACAAATCAGCCCATTCCCAGAAACATACTGCACTCCTTCAGAGGATGGACGCCTTGCGCCATCCACCTCAGTAGGGCCTTGCCATTGCCTGAGTCAGGGGAGGGGCGCAGCAGGACAGGGATCAGATCTTATCCTCTTTGGATTTCTTAGTAGATCTGGCTTAGGACTAAATTAGACCCTGTATAGAAACAAAATTGGTTTGAATTGAAACTAACTACTACCAAGAAAAGAAATTTTAAAATCCTAAATGGAAAAGAGAATTTTTTATTTTGAAGAATTTTATAACTAGAAGGCTCTGACATATCATAAGAGGTAATAATTTGTCTTCCTTTTCCCCTTTATGCTAGAAGAAGCACAGGTGAAATAAAAAGAACTGAAAGAGCTGTCACAGTGGTGCACGCCTGTAACCCAGCAGCTCAGGAGGCTGAGGAAAGCAGAAAGTGTGTTCAAAGACAGCCTCAGCAAAAACAAGGCACCAAGAAACTCAGTGAGACCCTGTCTCTAAATAAAATATAAAATAGTGCTGGGGATGTGGCTCAGTGGTCAAGCCCCTGAGTTCGATCTCCGGTAACTGCCCCCATACACCCCTGCCCCAAAAAAACAGAACTGAAAGCGATGTTAAATGCTGAATTGAGTGCTGAATCTCCAAGACAGGAGGGAGGCTTTTTCCTGGTGAATTTGTTAAGATTTTAAACCTACCAGTTAGAGGTAAGGGCATCTCTGCATGTTAGATGAAAGAGCCCAGCCTCCCCAAAGTGTGTCCTTGGACCAGCATCACTGGGAACACTTGGAACTCACTGACTGAGGCCAACTGTTCTGCCACAATGACCTCTGATCTTTCCCTCGGCTTTAAGTACCCACACCACATGGAAGGATATGTGGACAACTCTGGGCCAGGCCAGACAGCTCATAAATTTTACAGTAATAAATTCACATTGCCACAAGCACCTGAAATCATTCAGATATTTTTCTGAATAAATTGACCTTGTACTGTGTTGTGTGTGTGTGTGTGTGTGTGTGTGTGTGTGTGTGTGTGTGTGTGTGTTAAGCAATTTACTGGGCAACATGAAAATTGGATTTAAAAATTTTAATCATTGCTTGTGCTATTGAGATCAAATAGGAATCATTGTTTCCCTGATGTGCATAAGGGTTTTCATGATCACACCATTTTTCCTCGTTTTGGTCATGCCCATTTTTTTTTCGTTTTAGGAAATGAATCCCTAAGTTTAGTCAGGAAAACATTTCATTTATTGCCAACGCAAAAAAAAAAAATTCTTTTTTTAAGACTCTAGACTCATTTTATTTTGTTTATATTTAGATTTTAAAATTAGTTGTGCTTAACTGAAGCACTGACTTTCTATTGAAATTTAAATACTTTAAGCTTCTTAATGCCCTGAGATTTGGAATTTTAATGAAAGCTGTGTTGGCCTATTAATCATGTGCAATGACTTATTAGCACAAAAGACAAGAATGTCTGGGCATTGAAGATAATAAGACAGTTTACTAATGTATGGTATTATCATCAGGTAACAAAGTATCACTACAAATAATAGTTATTACATGATAAAATTTCTGAGTTAATTTCTTTTTTGTTTCTTAAATCATAATTGTTAATACATATTAAATGTACAAATTAATGTACATTATGCAAATTAAAGGGATTCATTGATGTTTCCCTACTTGCATTAATATATTGTGCATTAATTTCAATTCTTTTTTCTGTAAAATGGGCATAATAGGTTATCTTATAGCTTGTTGTGTAAACCAAATAAGTTAATGCATGTAAAAGTCTTATAGGCATTTAATAAGTGTAAGGTATTTTTATTTAATGTGTGTCTCTATTCGTTACTCAATTTGAGAAAGGCCTTCTCCGCCTGTGCGTCCCTCCTCACTGTCGTGGTGGTTTTCTATGGAACAGCAAAATTACACTATGACAGGCCCAGAGAAGGCTGGACATGAATACCCTGGTCTCTGTACTCTTCTGTGTGGTGAGCCCCTTGTTGAGCCCCGTCATTCACAGCCTGAGAAGCAATGAGGTTCAGAGTGCCCTGAGGAAGCTGGCTGGAGAGTGTGCATCCCTTTGCACCATCAAAGTCTAGACCAATCTTCAAATTGGAGTATACAGTCATCTGTAAAAAGAAGCCTTGCAGGGACTTGTAGGCACCTGGTTAGAGTGTCTGTATCTGGAGCTTCAACTCCAACTTCCACTTTTCGAATCTCTGATACTCCTTTCTCTCCACTCTTTTCACAAACACCCTTTTCCCACTTTCAGGTTCAAGTGTGTCAGACACCTTGTTTGGGTGTTCAGCACCATCTCTGTCCTTCTGTGTTCTCCCCACACCAGAGGGACAGAAAGTACGAGAACCTCGTTTCCCACACTCACCTGCCTGCAGGCCTTCATTTTAGGAGGTTCTGTCAAGATCAGCCAAACACTAGGCAGTGAGGAAGAAAGAAAAGGAAGAAAGTGGGTTCTTTTGTATCCCATAGCAGCAGCAGCAAACCAGCCCTGTAGAGGCAGGAACTAATCTCCTTGGTGGCAGGAGCTGTGTGTGCAGGCTCCTAGAAAGCTGTTCCTGAATGTGGGTCACAGTAGCGTGGAATCAGCGTCTCTTTCCAGGAAAGTTAGGGTTTTCATATATGGGGTGGTGTCACCTGCCCTATTTTCTTTTTTCTTCCAGATCTCCCAACCATTTTATAACTTTTTTCTGTGTCAACTTCCTCTACCCTAAGACATCAAGAGTCGTTCTTCATCTCTATCTGACCATAGTGGCACTGATCACAATAGTGGTTTACATCAGAGATGGTTCTAGATAACAGATCTTAGGAGGTAGGTTGGATGTCTGACCTGAGGGAATTGAATATATTGATGATGTCACAGCCCATGGGAAAGGAGACCTGATAATTCCTGGTGTGCAATGACCCAACAGAGACTTTAAGTTATCCTGGGCTGAAATCAAATATCTATGGAAACCTGAGCTTTGGAATAACACCATCGACCTTCAGGGTGGGAATGAACATTACAACATGACTACAGACTGCTGTTACTGACTGGAGTGGGAGACTTACAGAAAGAAAATGATAGGTTCAAGCATTATATTCCTCCTTCAAGTTAGGTTCAGATCATGAGAAATATTTTCTCTCTGGAAACTGATAAAGGTTAATATCAGAATAAAACATTCAATTCTCCAAATTTCAGAAGTACAAAGAAAATTATAAATCTACAATTTCTCCAGGTCTCTCTTATGTCAATTAGGACATTAATGGGGGAATGATTGAGACCCTGTTAATTAGAATGGCAAAATACCAGTGGAATTAGACAAATCTCAGAGCCTTGAACCTTGAAATCTCCATTAACCCTCTTTGCTGTCAGAAGCAGTCCCTCCTCCCTCGAGGAGACTAGCTTTCCCTAAATTGAAGACCCTATGGTGACTCTACCTGGGCAGTTGTCTTTTTTTATTTTTAAGAGAGAGTGAGAGAGGAGAAGAGAGAGAGAGAGAGAGAGAGAGAGAGAGAGAGAGAGAGAGAGAGAAAATTTTTAATATTCATTTTCTAGTTCTTGGCAGACACAACATCTTTGTTGGTATGTGGTGCTGAGGATCGAACCCGGGCCGTACACATGCCAGGCAAGCGCACTACTTCTTGAGCCACTTCCCCAGCCCAATTGTCTTTAAGATGCTCATCCATCATCCCACATTGTCACCAGACTCTTAATTGGGGTCTGATCCTAGAACGCCTCAGGTAAGAGTATAAAATATAGCCCAGGAGAGTATAAGGGTCACACCAAAATAAAAGGTAAATATTTTACTGTATTTTGTTAATAGGAGCCTTAAGAATATATAAGAGAATTTGTTTGAGTCTTCTAGACCAAAGAAGTCAGGACATATTGCTGGATCTTCTTAAATGCAGTCACAGGGATGTAATCACCAAAAATGTTAGAGCAAAGGATTTTCCTGAACCACGGGGAGTGGCTATTAGACTCTCTTTGGTTGATGGACTTAAATCTGGACTCAGTGTTTGCTTAAGTTCAATGACTAATACGATCCTGGAATAATGGAGAGGATGGTGATCAGAAATAAATAAGGTGTTGGATGGCATGTTATGTGACCCCTTCCCTGGCCTCAAAGCTGGATCTTGAAGAGGGCCTGGAGCACCAGCCTTCGCCAAAGCCTTGTGGACATGCGTTCAGAAGGCAGCACCAGATCCTTGTGAAACCCGCAGCCCCTGTCCTCGGCAGCCTGGGAAGACATTAACAGATGGCATCGTTGAAACGGGCTCCCTGATTCCAGTGAGAATAAGAGGACACTGAATTAGAAGAGGCCATGTGGTGGAGCAGTGATCAGAACATTTGAATCTGTAGAGATTTTTGACAGTGGTAAATGATCGTGGTATTTATAGATGGCAAAATATGGGCACCCTCCTAGAATAGTGCCTGTCCCATGTAATGTGAAGCTCTTCTTTTCACACTTCATTGGTGCATTGTAGTGGTCCATAATGGTGGGATTTGCTGACACATATTTGAACATGCACACAAAATAACCGTAAACTTTGGCCAATATCATTCCAATATTTTCCTTTTCCTCACCTCCTCCCCTGGTGCCTTGACTCTTCTGATCTTCCTTCAACTTTCATGATGAGACTCCCTTCCCAACTTTCCTTCCTTTTCCCCCTCTAGTTTTAACAGAGGAAAAACATACGGCCCTTAACTTTCTGAGTTGCTTATTTCCCTTAATGTTCTGAAGATCCATCCATCTTCCAGCATGACATAATTTCGTTCTTCTTTATGGCTGAATGAAATTCCAGTGTGCATATACCAGATGTTCTTTATCCATTCGTCCACTGATGTTACCTCGGCTGGTTCATGGGCATGTATGTGTCATTATAGTATGATGACTTCGATCCGCTGTGATAAATACCAAGCAGAGGTAGAGCTAGGTCGCAGGGTGGTCCATGGCTACTCCTGAGGAGCCTCCATCCCGATTTCCGTAGTAGTTGTGCTGATTTACATGCCCACCAACAGGGTGAGAGTGCTTTTTTCTCTCCAATTCTCTCCTTGTCACACTCATTTCTGTTTGTATTCTTGGTGGTTGCCTTTGTCACTGAAGTGAGATGAAATCTCAGGGTAGTCTTGACTTGCAAGTATTTTCATATATTTGTTGGCCACTCACATATTTTTTTCTAAGACGTGTCTGTTTATTTCATTTAGTTTCCCATTTGGTAATTGGGTTATATGATAATTGGGTTATTTAATAATTGTGGGTTTGATGTTAAGTTTTTTTTTAGTTCTTTATTAATATTCTGAATATTCATCCTCTTTTAGAAGAGCCCCTCATAAAGATTTTCTCCCTTTCTGTAGGTTCTCTCTTCATATTATAATTGTCTCTTTTGCTGTGCAGAACCTTCTTAATTTCATGCCATCCTATTAGCTAACTTTTGGTGTTATCTCCTGAGCTTTGGCTTCCTATTGAGAAAGTCATTGCCTCTGCTTGTAGGTTGGAGTATTGACTGTTTTTTTCTCGAAACTGCATAATTTCTGGTCTAGTGTCTGGGTCTTTAATGCATTTTGAGTTGATTTTTTGCACGTGAGCAATAGTTCAGGTCTCATTCTTCTGCATTTGGACAGGGGTGTAGAAGGACTGTTTCAGAGAGTAGATGTTAAAGACTGGGGTGCAGTAGAACTGTTGCAGAGAGCAGAAGTTGGAGACTGAGGTGCAGAAGGACTGTTACAGAAAGCAGAGTATGGAGACTGGAGTGCAGAAGGATTGTTGCTGAGAGCAGAGGTTGGAGACTGGGGTGCAGAAGGACTGAAAGAGAAAGCAGATGTTGGAGACCGGGGTGCAGAACGACAGTTACAGAGAGCAGAGGTAGGAGACTCTGGTTCAGAATGACTGTTACAGAGAGCAGAGGTTGGAGACTGCGGTGCAGAAAGACTGTTTCAGAGAGCAGAGTTTAAAGACTGGGGTTCAGAAGGCCTGATAGAGAAAGCAGATGTTGGAGACTGGGGTGCAGAAATACCGTTACAGAGAGCAGAGTTAGAAGACTCCGATTCAGAAGGACTGTTACAGAGAGGAGAGGTTGGAGACTGGGGTGTACAAGGACCGTTGAAAGAGTGAGGTTGGAGACTGAGGTGCAGAAGGAATGTTGCAGAGAGCAGAGTTGAGAGACAGGGGTGCAGAAGGCTCGTTGCAGAGAGTAGAGTTTGGAGACTGGGGTGCAGAAGGCCTCTTACAGAGAGCAGAGGTTGGAGACTTGAGTGCAGAAGGCCTGTTACAGAGAGCAGAAGATGGAGACTAGGGTGCAGAAGGACTGTTACAGAGAACAGAGTTTGCAGACTGTGTTTCAGAAGGGTTTTACAAAAAGCAGAGGTTGGAGACTGAGGTACAGAAGGACTGTTACAGAGAGTAGAAGTTGGAGACTGGGGTGCAGAAGGCCTGTTACAGAAAGCAGAGGTTGGAGACTGGGGTGCAGAAGGCCTGTTACAGAGAGCAGAGATTGGAGACTGGGGTGCGGAAGGACTGTTACAGAGAGCAGAGTTTGGAGACTAGGTTGCAGAAGGATGTTTCAGAGAGCAGAGGTTGGAGACTCGGGTGCACAAGAACTCATACAGAAAGCAGAGTTCAGAAACTGGGGTGTAGAAGGACGCTTACAGAGAGCAGAGTTTGGAAACTGCATTACAGAAGGACTGTTACAAAGAGCAGAGGTTGGAGACTCGGGTGGAGAAGAACTGTTTCAGAGAGCAGATGTTGGAGTCTGCAGTGCAAAATGACTGTTGCAGAGAGCAGAGGATGTAAAGTGGGGTGTAGAAGAACTGTTGCACAGAGCAGAGGTTGCAGACTGAGTTGCAGAAGGACTGTTACAGCGGGTTGAGTTTGGAGACTGGTGGAAAACGACGGATACAGAAAGCTGAGGTTGGATACTGTGGTGAATAAGTACCCTGACAAAGAACAAAGTTTGGAGACTGTGGTACAGATAGACCCTTACAGAGAGCAGAGCTTAGAGACTGTGGTACAGCAGGACTGTTACAAAGAACAGATGTTGGAGACTGGGGTGCAGAAGGATCATTGCAGAGAACAGAGTTTTCAGACTGAGGTGCAGAAGGACTGTTGCAGAGAGCAGATATTGGGGACTAGGGTGGAGAAGGACTGTTTGAGAAAGCAGTGGTTGGAGACTGGGGTGCAGAAGGATCGTTGTAGCGATTTGAGACCAGCATCCAGAAGGACTGTTACAGAGAACAGAGTTTGGAGAAGGGGTCCAGAAGGACTGTTACAGAGGGCAGAGTTTACAGACTGGGTTTCAGAAGGATCTTAGAGAGAGCAGGTGTTGGAAACTGAGCTGCAGAAAAACTTTTACAGAGAGTAGAGGTTAGAGACTGAGGTGCAGAAGTACCGATGTAGAGAGCAGAGTTTTTAGACTGAGGTGCAGAAGGATTGTTACAGAGAGCAGAGGTTGGAGCTTGCAGTGCAGAAGGACTGTTGCAGATAGCAGAGTTTGGAGACTGCAGTGTAGAAGGATTGTTGCAGATACAGAGGTTTGAGACTTTGTTGCAGAAGGACTGATACAGAAAGCAGAGGTTGAAGACTGGGGAGCAGAAGGACCGTTACAGAGTGCAGATTTTGGAGACCGCGCTACAGGAAGACTGTTACAGAGAGCAGAGTTTTGAGACTGGTGTGGAGAAGGACTGTTTAAGAGTGCAGACCTTGGATACTGGGGTGCAGACGAACTGTTGCAGAGAGCAGATGTTGGAGACTGGGGTGCAGAAGAACTGTCACAGAGAGCAGAGGATGGAGACTGAGGTGCAGAAGGAATGTTGCAGGGAGCAGAGGTTGGAAACTCTGGTGCAAAAGGAATGATACAGAAAGAGGAGGTTGAAGACTGGGGTGCAGAACAACCATTACAGAGAGCAGAGATTTGCTACTGAGGTACAGAAGGACTGGTACAGAGAGCAGAGGTTGGAGACTGGGGAGCAGATGGACTGTTACAGAGAGTAGAGGTTGGAGACTAGGAAGCAGAAGGACTGTTACAGAGAGCAGAGTTTGGAGTCTGGGAGGATAAGGAATGTTACAGAGAGCAGATTTAGAAACTAGGGTGCAGAAGGATCTTACAGAAATCAGAGGTTCCAGTCTGGGGTTCAGAAGCACTGTTACAGAGAGTAGATTTTGGAGACTGAGGTGCAGTTAAACTGTTACAAAAAGCAGAGTTTGGAGACTGGGGTCCACAAGGATTGTTGCAGAGAGCATAGTTTTCAGACTGAGCTTAAGGTAGACTGTTGCACACTGCAGATGTTGAAGAGTGGGGTGCAGAAGGACTTTTTCAGAGAGCACATGTTGGAGACTGGAGTGCAAAAGGATCATTGCAGAGAGCAGAGGTTGGAGACTGGGATGCAGTAGAACTCCTATAGGGAGCAGAGTTTTTAGACAAGGTTGCACAAGGATCTTACAGAGAGCAGAGTTGTAGACCGATGTGCAGCAGGACTGTTACAGAGAGCAGAGTTTGGAGACTGGGGTGCAGAAGGATCATTGTAGAGAACAGAGTTTTCAGACTGAGGTGCAGAAGGACTTTTGCAGAGAGCACATGTTGGAGACTGGGGTGATAAAGGACTGTTGCAAAGACCAGAGTTTGGGGACTGTGGTGCAGAAGGATCGTTGTAGAGAGCAAAATTTTGAGTCTGGTGTGCAGAAGGATTATTATAGAGAACAGAGGTTGGAGACTGGGGTGCAGAAGGCCTATTACAGAGATCAGAGTTTGGAGAAGGGGTTCAGAAGTACATTTACAGAGAGCAGTTTTTAAAGACTGAGGTGCAGAAGGACTGTTGCAGAGAGCAGATGTTGAAGACTGAGGTGCAGAAGGATTGTTACAGAAAGCAGAGGTTGGAGACTGGGTTGCAGATGGATTGTTGCAGAGAGCAGCGGCTGGACACTGGGGTGTAGAAGGACTGTTGTGGAGAGCACAGGTTGGAGATTGGGGTGCAGAAGGACTGTTGCAGGAAGCAGAGTTTGTAGACTGGGTTACAGTAGGAATCTTACAGAGGCAGAGGTTGGAGATTTGGTGCAGAAGGACTGTTGCAGAGAGCAGATGTTGAAGACTTGTGTGCAGAAGGACTGTTGCAGAGAGCAGAGTTTGTAGACTAAGGTGCAGAAAGACTATTACAGAGAGCAGAGGTTGGAAATTGTGGTGCAGTTGGACTGATACAGTAAGCAGAATTTGGATCCTGGGGTGCAGAAGAACTGTTACAGAGAGCAGAGGTTGGAGAATGAGGTGCAAAAAGCCTGCTACAGAGAGCAGAGGCGGGCAACTGGTGTGCAGAAGGATTGTTACAGAAAGCAGGGTTTGGAGACAGTGTTGCAGTAGGATCGTTGCAGAGAACATAGTTTTCAGACTGAGGTGCAGAAGGATCGTTGCAGAGAGCAGAGGTTGGAGACTGGGGTGCAGTAGAATTCCTACAGAGAGCAGAGTTTTTAGACAAGGTTGCACAAGTCTATTACAGAGAGCAGAGTTGTAGACCGATGTGCATCAGGACTGTTATAAAAAGCTGAGGTTGGAGACTGGGGTGCAGAAGGATCATAATAGAGGACAGAGTTTTCACACTGAGGTGCAGAAAAACTTTTGCAGAGAGCACATGTTCTAGACTGGGGTGCAGAAGGACTGTTGCAAAGAGCAAAGATTGGGGATTTGGGTGCATAAGAATCATTATAGAGAGCAAAATTTTGAGACTGGGGTGCAGATGGATTGTTATAGAGAATAGAGGTTGGAGACTGGTGTGCCGCATGACACTTGCAGAAAGCAGAGGTTAACGACTGGGTTGGAGAAGGAATGTTACAGAGAGCAGAGTTTGGAAACTGGAGTGCAGAAGAATCTTAAAGAGAGCAGAGATTGAAGACTGTGTTGCAGAAGGACTGTTGCAGAGAGCAGACGTTGGAGACTGGGGTGCAGAAGGACTCTTGCAGATAGCAGAGGTTGGAGACTGGGGTGCAGAAGGACTGTTGCAGATAGAAGAGGTTTGAGACTGGAGTGCAGAAGGACTGTTGCAGAGAGCAGCGGCTTGAGACTCAGGTGCAGAAGTCCTGTTACATAGAGCAGAGGTTAAAGACTTTGGTGCAGAAGGACTGTTGCAGAGAGCAGAGGTTGGAGACTGGGGTGCAGAAGGACTGTTGCAGACAGCAGAGGTTGGAGACTGGGTTGCAGCAGGACTGTTGCAGAGAGCAGAGGTTGGAGACTGAGGTGCAGAAGGACTCTTAGAGAGAGCAGAAGTTGGAGACGGGGGTGCAGAAGGACTGATACAGAATGGAGAGATTGGATTCTGCGGTGCAGAAATACTGTTACAGAGAGCAGAAGTTGGAGACTGCAGTGCAGAAGAACTGTTGCAGAGAGCAGAGATTGGAGACTGAGGTTCAGAATTTCTTTTACATAGAGAAGAGGTTGGGGGGTGCAGAAGGATTGTTGAAAGTAGCAGAGCTTGAAGACACGGGTGCAGAAGGATCTTACAGAGAGCAGAAGTTGGAGACTAAGATGCAGAAGTACTGTTGCAGAGATCAGATGTTGGAGACTAGGGTGAAGTAGGATCATTTCAGAGAGCAGTGTTTGGAAACTGGGGTGCAGAAATATCTTTGCAGAGAGCAGAGTTTGGAGACTGGCGTGCAGAATGCCTGTTACAAAGAGGAAAGGTTGGAGAGTGGGATGCAGAAGGACTTATATAAAGAGCAGTGTTAGGAGACTGGATTGCTGAAGGATTTTACAAAGAGCAGAGTTTGGTTACAGAGGTGTATGTGGACTGTTACAGAGAGCAGTGGTTGGAGACTGGGTGTAGAAGGATCATGCAGAGAGCAGAGATTTCAGACTGAGGTACACAAGGACTGTTACAGAGAGTAGAGGTTTGAGACTGAGGTGAAGAAGGACTGTTACAGAGAGCAGAGTTTGGAGAGTTTTATGTAGAAGGACTCTTACAGAGTGCAGAGTTTAAAGACTGGGTTGCAAAAGGATCTGAAAAGAGCAGAGTTGGGAGACAGAGGTGCAGAAGGACTGTTAAAGAAGGCAGAGGTAGGAGACTGGGGTGCAGAAATGTCGTTGCAGAGAGCAGAGTTTTCAGACTGCGGTGCAGAAGAACAGTTGCAGAGAGCAGATGTTGGAGACTTGGTTGCAGAAGGATTGTTACAGACAGGAGAGGTTGGAGACTGGAGTGCATAAGGATCTTACAGAGAGAAGAGGTTGGAGATAAGGATGCAGAAAGTCTTTTGCTGAGAGCAGAGCTTTGAGACTGTTGTGGAGAAGAATCATTTCAGATAGAAGAGGTTGGAGACTGGGTTTCAGAAGGCCTTATACAGAGATCAGAGGTTTTAGACTGCGTTGCAGAATTTCTCTTACAGAGAGCAGAGGTTGGAAACTGTTTTGCAGAAGGACTGTTACAGAGAGCAGAGTTTGGAGACTGGGATGCAGAAGGGTCTTACAAATGGCAGTGGTAGGAGACTGAGGTGCAGAAGGATCATTGCAGAGAGCAGAGTTTTCAGACTGAGTTGTAGAAAAACTGTTGCAGAGAGCAAATGTTGGAGACTGGGGTCCAGAAGTACTGTTTCAGAGAGCAGAGGTTAGAAACTGGTGTGAAGAAGGATCAGTGCAGATAGCAGAGTTTGGAGACTGGTGTGCAGAAGGACTGTTACAGAGAGCAGAGTTTGGAGACTTCGTTAGAGAAGGATCCTACAGAGAGCAGAGGTTGGAGAATGAGGTGCAGAAGAACTGTTTTAGAGAGTAGAGATTTAGAGACTGAGGTGCAGAAAGAACGTTGCAGAGGACAGAGTTTTGAGACTGAGGTGAAGAAGAATTGTTTCAGAGAGCAGAGGTTGGAGACTGGGTTGCAGAAAGAGTGTTGCAGAGAGCAGAGGTTGGAGACTGGGGTGCAAAAGGACTGCTGCAGCGAGTAGACTTTGGAGACTGTGGTGCAGAAGGACTGTTACAGGGAGCAGAGGTTGGAGACAGAAGTGCAGAAGGATCTTACAAAGAGCAGAATTTTGAGACTGAGGTACAGAAGGACTCTTGCAGAGATCAGAAGTTGGAGACTGGGGTGCAGTAGGATCATTGCAGAGTGCAGAGGTTGGAGACTGAGGTGCACGTGGACTGTTACAGAGACCAGTGTTTGTAGACTGGGGTGCAGAAGAATCGTGGAGAGCAGAGGTTTCAGACTGAGGTGCAGAAGTACTGTTACAGAGAGCAGAGGTTGGAGACTGAGGTGTAGAAAGACTGTTACAGAGAGCAGAGTTTAGTCACTGAGGAGCAAAATTACTTTTACAGAAAGCAGATGTTGGAAATTGGGGTGCAGAAGGACCCTTACAGAGAGCAGCGGTTGGAGACTGGGGTGCATAAGGATTCTTAAAGAGAGCAGAGAAGGTAGACTGGGTGCAAAGGATTGTTACAGAGACCAGAGTTTGGAGATTGTGGTGCAGAAGAACTGTACAGAGAGCAGAGGTTGGAGACTATTGTGCAGAAAGATTGTTACAGAGAGCAGAGTTTGGAGACTCGGGTGCATAAGGACTGTTACAGAGAGAAGAGGTTCGAGACTGGGGTGCAGAAGAACTGTTATAGAGAGCAGAGTTTGGAGACTGGGGTGAAGAAGGCCTGTTACAGAGAGCAGATGTTGGTGACTGATGTGCAGAAGAACTGTTATAGAGAGCAGAGGTTGGAGACTGAGGTACAGAAGGATTGGTACAGAGAGCAGAGGTTGGAGACTGAGGTAAAGAAGGACTGTTACAGAGAGCAGATGTTGGAGACTGGGGTACAGAAAGATCGTTGCAGAGAGCAGAGATTGGAAACTGAGGTGCAGAAGGATTATTGCAGAGAGCAGATGTTGGAGAATGAGGTGCAGAAGGATCGTTACAGAGAGCAGAGGTTAAAGACTGGGGTCTGAAGGACAGTTACGGAGACCACAGATTGGAGACTGGGGTGCAGAAGGATTGCTGCAGAGAGCAGAGGTTGGAAACTGAGGTGAAGAAGAATCGTTGCAGAGAGAAGAGGTTGGAGACTCAGGGGCAGAAGGATCTTTACAGAGAGCAGAGGTTGGAGACTGGGGTCAGAAGGACAGTTATGGAGACCACAGGTTAGAGACTGGGGTGCAGAAGGATTGCTGCAGAGAGAAGAGGTTGGAAATTGAGGTGCAGAAGGATTGTTGCAGAGAGCAGAGGTTGGAGACTCAGGGGCAGAAGGATCGTTACAGAGAGCAGAGGTTGTAGACTAGGGTGCAGAATGACATTTACAGATAGCACAGTTTGGAGATATGAGTGTAGAAGAAATGTTGCAGAGAGCAGAGGTTGGAGACAGGGGTGCAGAAGGACTGTTGCAGAGAGTAGAGGTTGGAGATATACTTGGAGAAGGACTGATAGAGAGAGCAGAGGTTGGAGACTGTGGTGAAGAAAGACTGATAAACAAAGCATAGGTTGGAGACTGGACTGCAGAAGAAACATTACAGAGAGTAGAGTTTGAAGACTGCAGTACAGAAGGATTTTTACAGAGAGCACAGGTTGGATACCGGGGTGCAGAACGACTGTTGCAGAGAACAGAGTTTGGAGACTGCGGTGCAGAAGAATCTTACAGAGAGTAGAGGTTGGGGACTGGGTTGCAGTAGGACTGTTGTACAGAGCAGAGGTTGGATACTGGAGTGCAGAAGGACTGTTACAGAGAGCAGGGTTTTGAGACTGCAGTGCAGATGGATCTTACAGAGCATAGAGTTTGGAGACCTGGGTGCAGAGGACTGTTGCAGAGAGCAGAGTTTGGAGACTGGGGTACAAAAGGACTGTTAGAGAGAGCAGAGGTTTGATACTGTGGTGCAGAAGATTCTTACAGAGAGTAGAGGTTAGAGACTGGGGTGCAGTAGGACTGTTGCAGAGAGCAGAGGTTGGAGACTGGGTTGTAGAGGACTGTTATAGATAGCATAGTTTCAAGACTGGGTTGTAGAAGGATTTTACAGAGAGCTTTTTGGAGACAGAGATGCAGAAGGAGTGTTACCAGAGAAGAGGTTAAAGACTGGGGTGCAGAGGATTGTTGCAGAGAGCAGCGTTTTCAGACTGAGGTGCAAAAGGACAGTTACAGAGAAAACAGTTTGGAGACCTGGGTGTAGAAGAAATGATGCAAAGAGCAGATGTTGGATCCTGGGGTGCAGAAGGACTCTTACAGAGAGCAGAGTATGTAGACTAAGTTGCAGTAGAATCGTTGCAGAGAGCAGAGTTGGAGACTGGGCTGCAGAAAAATCATTATAGAGAGCAGAGGTGGGAGACTGGTGTTCCGAAGGACTGTTACAGAGAGCACAGGTTCGAGACTGGGGTGCAGAAGGAATGTTGCAGGAAGCAGAAGTTGGAGACTGGGATGCAGAAGGACTCTTTCAGAGAGCAGTGTTTGGAGACTGAGATGCAGAAGGACTTTTACACAGGAAGACGTTTGAGACTGGCATGAATAATTATGATATAGTTCTGATGTGGGAGACTGGGGTGCAGAAAAACTGTTTCAGAGAGCAGAGTTTGGACACTGGGGTGCAGAAGGCTTGCTACAGAGTTTTGAGGCTGGGTTGCAGAAGGACTGTTATAGAGACCAGAGTTTTGAGGCTGGGTTGCAGAAGGATCTTAGAGAGCAGAAGTTTGGGACTAAGGTGCAGGTCGACTGTTACAGAGAGCAGTGGTTGAAAACTGGGGTGCAGAAGGATAATGCAGAGAGTAGAGATTTCAGACTGAGGTTCAGAAGGACTGTTACAGAGAGAAGACTTTGGAGACTGAGGTGCAAAAGGATAGTTACAGAGAGAAGAGTTTGGTGACTGAGGTGCAGAAAGACTGTTACAGAAGGAAGAACTTGGAAATTGGGGTGCAGAGGGTCCGTTACAGAAAGCAGAGGTTGGAGACTGCGGTATATGAAGACTGTAACAGAGAGCACAGGTCGGAGAATATGGTGCAGAAGGACTGTTACAGAGAGCAGAGGTTGGAGACTGGGATGCAGAAGGACTGTTAAACAGAGCAGAGGTTGAAGACTGGGGTGTAGAAGAAGTGTTGCAGAGAGCAGAGGTTGGAGACTTGGGTGCAGAAGGACTGTTACAGAGAGCAGAGTTTGGAGACTGGGGTGCAGAAGGACTGTTTCAGATAGCAGAGGTTGGTTACTGGAGTGAAGAAGGACTTTTACAGCGAGCAGATGTTGGAGACTTGGGTGCAGTAGGACTTTGGCAGAGAATAGAATTTGGAGACTGAGGTGCAGAAGGACTGTTTCAGATAGCAGAGGTTGGAGACTGGGGTGCAGAAAGACTGATACAGAAAGCAGAGGTTGGAGACTGAAGTGCAGAAGTACTATTACTGAGAGCAGAATTTGGAGACTGCAATACAGGAGGACTGTTACAGAGAGCAGAGGTTTGAGACTGGAGTGGAGAAGAACTGTTTCAGAGTGCAGATTTTGGAGACTTGTGTGCAGAAGAACTGTTGCAGAGAGCGGAGGTAGGAGACTGAGATGAAGAAACACTGCTACAGAGAGCAGAGTTTTGAGACTGGGGTGCAGAAGTACTGATACAGAGAGCAGAGTTTGGAGACTGGGGTTCAGAAAGCCTGTTACAGAGAGAAGAGGTTGGAGACTGCATACAGAAGGGCTGATACAGAGAGCAGAGTTTGGAGACTGGGTTACAGAAGAATATTACGTAGAGCAGAGTTTGAAGACTGCAGTGCAGAAGGATTGTTACAGAGAGCAGAGGGTGACGACTGGGGTGCAGTAGGATTATTTCAGAGAGCAGAGGATGGAGACTGGTGTGCAGAAGAATCGTTGCAGAGAGCAGATGTTGGAGACTGAGATGCAGAAGGCTCGTAGCATAGAGCAGCGATTGGAAACTGGGTTGCAGAATGACTGGTACACAGAGCAGAGTTTGAAGACTGGAGTGTAGAAGGACTGTTACAGAGAGCAGAGGATGGAGACTGGGGTGCAGTAGGACTGATACAGAATGCAGAGGTTGGAGACTTGGGTCCAGAATGAACCTTACAGAGAGCAGAGTTTGGAGACTACAGTACAGAAGGACTGTTACAGAGAGCAGAGGGTGGAGACCAGGGTACAGAAGGACTGTTGCAGAGAGCAGAGGTTGGAGAATGGGATGCAGAAGGACTGTTTCAGAGAGTAGATGTTAAAGAGTGGGGTGAAGAAGAACTGTAGCAGAGAGCAGAAGTTGGAGACTGGGGTGCAGAAGGATTGTTGCAGGGAGCAGAGGTTGGAGCCTGAGGTGAAGAAGGAGTGTTACAGAGAGCAGAGGTTGGAGACTGGGTGCAGAAGGACTGTTGGAAATTGGGGTACAGAGGGACCATTACAGAGAGCAGAGGTTGGAGACTGCAGTATAGAAAGACTGTAACAGAGAGCAGAGGTTGGAGAATATGGTTAAGAAGGACTGTTACGGAGAGCAAAGGGTGGAGACTGGGGTGCAGAAGGATTGGTACAGAGAGTAGAGGTTGGAGACTAGGGTTCAGAAGGACTTTTACACAAAGCAGAGGTTGAAGACTGGGGTGCATAATGTCTGTTGCAGAGAGCAGATGTTGGTAACTAGGGTACAGAACGACTGTTGTAGAGAGCAGAGGTTAAAGACTGGGGTGCAGAAGGCCTGTTACGGAAAGCAGAGTGTGGACAAGGGCTCTAGAATGACTGTTACAGAGTTTGGAGACTGGGTTGAAGAAGAATCTAACAGAGAGCAGATGTTTGGGACCCAGGTGAAGAAGGACTGTTACAGAGAGTAGAGGTTGGAGACTGAGGTGCAAAAGGATCGTAGCAGAGAACAGCGTTTTAAGACTGAGGTGCAGAAGGACTGTTGCAGAGAGCAGAGGTTGGAGACTGGGTTGTAGAAGGCTTCTTATAGAGAACAGGCTTTGGAGACTGGGTGCAAAAGGCCTCTTAGAGAGAGGAGAGTTGGGAGAATGTGTGCAGAAGTACTGTTAGAGAGGGCAGAGGTTGCAGACTTGGTTGCAGAAGGATCTAACAGAGAGCAGATGTTGGAGACTTAGGTGTAGAATGATCGTTGCAGAGAGAAGAGTTTGGAGACTGGGGTGCAGAAGGCCTGTTACAAAGAGCAGAGTTTTGAGACTGGGGTGAAGAAGGCCTCATAAAGAGAGCAGAGGTTGATGACTGACGTGCAGAAGGACTGTTATAGAGAGCAGAGTTAGGAGACTGGGTGGCAAAAGGATCTTACAGAGAGCAGATTTTGGAGACTGAGATGAAGGAGGACTGTTACAGAGAGCAGTGGTTGGAGACTGGGGTTCAGTAGGATACTGCAGCGAGAAGAGGTTTTAGACTGAGGTGTAGATCGAGTGTTACAGAGAGCAGAGGTTGGAGACTGAGTTCCAGAAGGACTGTTACAGGGAGCAAATTTTGGAGACTGTGTTGCAGAAGGATCTTACATAGAGCAGAGTTTGGAGACTGAGTTGCAGAAGGACTGTTACAGAGAGCAGATGTTGAAGACTTGAGTGCAGAAGGATTGTTGCAGAGAGCAAAATTTTCAGACTGAGGTGCAGAAGGACTTTTGTAGAGAGCAGATGTTGGAGACTGGGGTGCAGAAGGTTTGTTTCAGAGAGCAGAAGTTTGAGACTGCAGTACAGAAGGACTGTTCCAGAGAACAGAGGTTGGAGACTAGGATACACAAGGAGTTTTTCAGAGAGCAGATGTTGGATACTGTTGTTCATAAGGACTGTTGCAGAGAACAGAAGTTGTAGAATAGGGTGCAGAAGTACTTTGGAGAGAGCAGAGGTTTGAAACTGAGGTACAGAAGGACGGAGAAAGAAAGCAGAGGTTGAAAACTGGCGTGCAAAAGTACCTTTACAGAGAGCAGAGTTTGGAGACTGCAGTACAGAAGGACTGTTACAGAGAGCAGAGTTTGGAGACTGGGGAGCAGAAGGAGTGTTGCAGAGTACAGAGGTTAGAGACTGGGGTGCAGCAGGACCCTTGCAGAAAGCAGAGGTTTGAGACTGGCGTAAAAAGGAATATTACAGAGAGCAGAGTTTAGAGAAAGGGGTCAGAGGGATCTTTCAGACAACAGAGGTTGGAGAGTGTGGTGCAGAATGATCGTTGCAGAGAGCAGAATTTGGACACTGGGGTGCAGAAGGAATGTTGCAGAGAGCAGATGTTGGACACTGGGGGCGGGAAGGACTCTATCATAGAGCAGAGGTTGAAGACTGAGTTGGAGAATGACTGTTACAGAGAATAGAGTTTGGAGACTGGGTTTCAGAAGGATCATTGCAGAGAGCAGAAATGGAGACTTGGCTGCAGAAGGACTGTTACACAGAGCACACGTTGCAGACTGGAATGCAGAAGGAAATTTGCAGACAGCAGGGGTTGGAGACTGGGGTGCATAAGGACTGTTGCAGATAGCAGAGTTTGGATGTGAGGTGCAGAAGAACTGTTACAGAGAGCAGAGATTGTAGACTGGGGTTCAGAAGGACTGATACAGAAAGCAGAGTTTGGAGACTGGGGTGCAGAAGAACCGTTACAGAGAGAAGAGTTTGGAGACTGCGGTACAGAAGGATTGTAACAGAGAGCAGATGTTTTAGACTGGGGTGCAGAATAACTATTGTAAAGATCAGAGTTTGACGACTGGGGTGCAGAAGGACGATTGCAGAAAGCAGAGGTTGAAGACTGGGTTTCAGAAGGATCTTACAGAGAGCTGAGTTTGGACACTGAGGTGCATATGGACTGTTGCAGAGAGTTTGGCGACTGGGGTGCAGAATGAGTGTTGAAAGAACAGAATTTTGAGAATGAGGTGCAGAAGGACTGTTACAGAGAGCAGAGTTTTTAGACAATGTTGCAGAAGGATCTTACAGAGAGCAGAGATTGTAGACCGACGTGCAGCAGGACTGTTACAGAGCGCAGAGGTTGGAGACAGGGGTGCAGAAGGATTGTTATAGAGAACAGACTTTGGAGACTGGGGTGCAGAAGGCGTGTTATGGAGAGGAGAGTTGGTAAAAGGTGTGCAGAAGGACTGTTACAGAGAGCAGAGTTTGGAGTCTGAGTTACAGAAGGTACATACAGAGTGCAGTTTTTGCAGAGTGAGGTGCAGAGTGACTGTTACAGAGAGCAGAGGTTGGAGAGTGGGGTGCAGAAGGACTGTTTAAGAGAGCAGAGCAGAGGTTGGAGACTGGTGTATAGAAGGACTGTTTAAGAGAGCACATGTTGGAGATTGGGGTGCAAAAAGACTGTTGCAGAGAGCAGAGGTTGGAGACTGAGGTGTAGAAAGACTGTTACAGAGTGCAGATGTTTGAGACTGAGATTACGAAGAATTGTTGCAGACAGCAGAAGTTGGAGACTGAGGTACAGAAAGATCGTTGCAGAGAGCAGAGGTTAGAGACTGAGGTGCAAAAGGATCTTTATAGAAAGCAGAGGTTTTTAGATTGGGGTGCAGAAGAACTTTTAGAGAGAGCACAGGTAGAAGACTGGGGTGCAGAAGGAATGTGGCAGAGAGCAGAAGTTAGAGACTGGGATGCAGCAGGACTTTTGCAGAAAGCAGAGATTGGAGAGTGAGGTTCAGAAAGACTGTTAAAGAGAGTAGAGTTTGGAGACTAGGGTACAGTAGGAATGTGACAGAGAGTGGAATTTAGAGACTTGGGTTCATATGGACTATTGCAGAGAGCAGAGGTTGCAGACTGAGGTGCATAAGGACTGATACAGACAGCAGCGTTTTCAGAATGTGGTGCAAAAGGACTTATACAGAAAGCAGAGGTTGGACAATGTGGTGCAGGAAAACCGGTACAGAGAACAGAGTTTGGAGACTGTGGTACAGAAGGACTGTTACAGAGAGCAGATGTTTTAGACTGGGGTTATAAATAACTATTGTAGAGATCAGAGTTTGAAGACTGGGGTGCAGAAGTACCATTGCAGAAAGCAGAGGTTGGAAACTGGGTTTCAGAAGGATCTTACAGAGAG